>NW_011501701.1:23789-35083 GCF_000495115.2 Populus euphratica
ATGACCCCTTAACTTATTCAAATATTGTCCTGATCAAATATTTCAAAGATGCATTCCTAACAATAAAGAAAGTAATGTTATTAAATTTTATCATTCTAAGGCAAGTGAAAGTCATTTCTCATAAAAAACGATTACAAAAATCTTACAATGTGGACTTTATTAGCCCACCATGTTTAAGGACATGCATGCATTCTGCAAAACATGTGAAAATTGTTAAAAAGTTGATACTAGTCAAAACATTTTACTTTATAATTCTTGACTCCATTTATTCTTTAGAGAGCTAAGATCAAGATGGAGTGATCTATTTGTTGAGAAACATGTGTATCCTTATGAGGCCTTTGATATTGAGAATCCAACGAATGAGAATGTTTTTAAGGAAAACGGACATCGTTTGATATTGAGAATCCAACGAATGTTTTTAAGGAAAACAGACATCGTTTGAAAGCTTATTTTGATAATTTTCTTAGTGAAAATGAATCCATTGGTTTGAATGATCCTATAGATTAAGGTTAATTGTTTTGTTTTTCTTATATTGTTTTTGTATGTGACTCTTGGTTTGCTAGTCATTCTCACCTTGGTTAAATGGAGGATAACGGTACTCCGTGACTCTTAAGTCGATTCTTTCAGTTTCCTATGATAACTGATATCTGTGTATATATTTGTTCAATTCCTTATTCTTTCTCTTTTCTTTGCATCTCTTTTCCACTTCTCAACTTAAAAAATGGACACGACTCTTGAAAAATTGAAAAAGTATTTTCCTATTTTGCCTCAAAATCCAATTACAAAAATTTATCGACCTAGGTGTATAATATTAAGGTTGTTAATGAACCATGGAATTCCTAAAGAAATTCGCTGGCTAATTGAAGCAAAGGTCCGATTATCAGGTGAGTCTTCCAATTCTTTTATTTCATACATGCCTAGGATAGGTAAAAGCACTTTTGCAAAGAAACGTCATGTAAAACGACTGAAAGTCAATCATCGATGTGCTAGATAGACTTGTAATGCACAATGTTGTTCTTTAGGAATGATATGTGTAAACCATGAAGATAAAATACTATTGATTAAGGATGGCTTGAGTAAGGAGTTTTTAGATAATCTTCTATTAACTCTTGAGAGGCATCCTAGTGGAGATGTGTGATTAGTACTTAAAAGTGTATTTTTATCAAGGTTTTATATCATTATTTTTACACCTGAAGTATCAATAACTCCTTAACAAAAACATGTTTTATAATAACATATCTAATAATATAAGATACCTTTAATTTGTGGTAAGTGTTTATTTTAAATGCAGGCCTATCACATAAATGAAAGGATTGATTGATGGGTTTAAGAACTAAAATTGAAAGGATAAAAAATGGCCAAACTTAGAAAAGAGATGATAGTGTAGTCTAAACCGGAACACTGTTTGGTAATAGGGTCATATCTAAAGCTGTAGATTTCGGATTTAGGTCTACTTTATATGGATGGAAAGGTAAGACAGGCCTACAACTTTTATATGGATGACACGACTAAAAGATTGATGTCTTCTCCCAAGTGCAGGAGTGTCAAAGTAATAAATAACCTGGCAAGACCGGGGTCAAACCACAAGGAGGTTAATTGTACAAATTATAAACAACAATAACAACAATAATATTACTAGCAATAATAATAATAATAATAATAATAATAGTAGTAGTAGTAATAATAATAATAAAGAAAAAGAAGGAGAAGAAAAAGAAGATGATGATGATGATGATGATGAGAACTTTGAGATGAAATATTAATATAAGGATTAAATAATGATAACAATAAATGTCAAGGTTAGAGGTTCCACTAATGGTATGTCAAACAAGTATAGTATAAACTCTTATTATTCAATTGAAAACCACACACAAAGAGGTTCCAATCAGATTATAGATTGTTAACATGATTACATTAGTCATCTTATTAGATTAATGCTAATACTTGTAAATCTTGTCAAGCATTCATGATTATAACTTATGTTAACAACAAATCAAGTTCCTTTCATAGCTCAGGTGTCGGTTATACCATACAATATGGGCTATGAAAGTGCCAAGAATTTGTTGTACCAAGTGTTATACAACATAAATCAAGATTAGTCATTTAACAAGCAAAGTATTAAAGAGTGAAAGGAACTTGTTATCTTGTTCACTCTTTAATACTTTGCTTGTTAAATGACTAATCTAGATTTATATTGTATAACACTTGGTACAACAAATACTTGGCACTTTTATAGCATAAACCGTATGGTACAACCAACACATGTGCTATGAAAGGAACTTGATTTGTTTTTAATATAAGTTATAATCGTGAATATTTGACAACATTTACAAGTATGAGCATTATTTGAATAAGATAACTAATGTAATCATGTTAATAATTTAGAATATGATTGGAACCTCTATACTTGTTTGAAATATCATTAGTGAATCCTCTAATCTTAACATTTGTTGTTATCATTGTTTAATCCTCACCTTGATCTTCCATCTAAAAGTTCTCATCAACTTTTTCTTCTTTTTCTTTTTCTTTTTCTTCTATTATAATTATAATAATAATAATAATAATTATTCTTATTATTATTATTATTAGTTTTGTTGTTGTTGTTGTTCGATTGTTGTTATTTATAATTTATACAATTAACATTCCCGTGATTTCAACCCCGATCTTACCGGGTTATTTATTATTTCGACACTCCTACACTTGGAAGAAGAAATCAATCTTTTGGTAATGTCATTACACTTAAAGTATCATTAAATTCCCCAACTTTAATATGTTTTATGATAACAAATCTGATAGTATAGGATATTTTTAATTTATGATAAATACTTGTTTTAAATACAGGTTTGCAAAATAGCCATATTTCACAATTTAGATGATTGATAGTGTCTAGCCATTAAAATTAAAAAGAAAAAGGGAGGTTTGCTTTGAAAGAAAATTCTATTTGAGTTGGTTTAATTCAAATAGGAACACCATTTGATTATTGTGTCATAACTAGAGTTGTAGAACTTGGATTTAGGCCTAGTTTATCCTGATGGAAAGCTAAGATATATAATTAAAACATTCATGAGAGTCTAAGATTCAATACTGTCATTTTCAAGTTTAAATCTTAGTAATAAAAGAGAAGTATAAATTTGTTATGTTGCCTAGACATAATTTAGTATTCAGCACATATGTCAAGTTCTAGAAGTCAAAATGAGTTCATTCATTTTTTGTTAGAAAAATAAGACAAATATTCATAACTTTTATGAAGACCTTCTATTTAAATTCTAATGTTATCAATAACATTTTATCCAGCCACCAAATCAATAATTCTAAAATTTAGCTATGAAAGGAGACATTTGTCATATGTTATATTGGTTTTCAAATAAAAAATTTCCCCTTGCTTTCTTTCTTTGTACTTTTACAATGTTCAAGTTTTATTTCATGTTATATTCTCATTAATCTCTTGTTTATGTTTATCATTTCCTTTACTCTTAATTAATTTATATTATAATTATGCTTTTACCTTGTTTATTTATGTTTTTCTCCTTTATTATGTTTAATTAAGTTTATTTTTTTAAAATAAAAATATTACACTAACGGTGTAAGAATAAATCTTAATTATGTTTAGTTAAGTTATTTTTTTAAGATAAAAATATTACACTAACGGTATAAGAATAAATATAGTATAAACTCAACATGGATTTTAATGTTTATTTAAGAAAGTTTGCTATTAACATGTTTTATAATTATTATCTAACTATTCTTAATACCCTGCTCGTTAAGTGGTAAGTCTAGATTCGTGGTGTATAACCCTTGGTACAACAAATACTTGATTCTTTCATAGCCTACTATACGAATGATTGATACTTAAAAGTGTATTTTTATCAAAGTTTTATATCATTATTTTGCATTTGAAGTATCAATAACTCCTTAACTAAAGCATGTTTTATAATAATATATCTAATAACATAAGATACCTTTAATTTTTGGTAAATGTTCATTTTAAATACAGGCCTATCACATAAATGAAAGGATTAATTGATGAATTTAAGAACTGAAATTGAAAGGATAAAGAGATGGCCAAACTTAGAAAAGAGATGTCGGTGTAATCCAAACTGGAACACTATTCTGTAATTGGGTCATATCTGGAGCTATAGATCTCAGATTTAGGTCTACTTTATATGGATGAAAAGGTAAGACATAGGCCTACAACTTTCATACGGAGCCCAAGATCTATAAAGGCCATTTTCAAGTCCAAATTATTGCAACAACAAAGAAGCCCGAATCTGTCCTCCAGCCCGAGCACTGTTTAGTATTTTGGCCATATTTGGAGTTCTAGAAGTCGAAATAAGCTGAAGTTTTTACACAAGAAATCTAAGACAATTGCCTACAACGTTCATGTTTTCAAGTGGCTCTAATTTTGACGTTATCAGTAATGTTTTGGACATATAAGAGAAGATAAGGATTGTCACCAAGTCAAGAGTTGGCCACCCACTCATCAATTAGTCATCAAATCAATAGTTCCTAATTTTGGCCTATAAAAGGAGGCATTTGCCATGCATTTAGGCATCTTGGTCTCCAGATCAAGATCATGCTTTTACTTTCTCTTTTTTTTTTTGTATTGCTTATGCTTTGTTTTCATTAATATCAAGTTTATGCCTTTCATTTCTTTTCATTTACTTAGTTAACTTTTATCTTATTTATGTTCTTATTTTGTTTATTTATTTTTCTTTCTTTCATTATGTCTAACTAAGTTTATTATGTCAAGGTGAAAAGGTTACACTAATGGTGTAAGAATTAGTGTAAAATTAATATGGACTTTAATGCTTGATACTAACATGTTTTGTATTTGTTATCTTGTTCACTCTCTAATACTTTGCTTGTTAAATGACTAATCTAGATTTATGTTATATAACACTTGATACAACAAATACTTGGCACTCTCATAGCCCATATTGTATGGTTGTCCCGGTCATACCTTTGGATGCCATTAACCGAGGCTAATCATTCCTTTGTGCCGGTCATCTCTTCGAATGCCATTAGCCGAGGCTAATCATTCCTTTGTCCTGGTCATCCCTTCTAGTGCTATTAGCCGAGACTAATCAGTTGTTTGTCCTGGTCATCCTTTCGGATGCCATTAGCTGAGGCTAATCAATCCCTTATCCCAGTTATCCCTTCAGATGCCATTAGTTAAGGCTAATAAGTCGTTTGTCCCGGTCATCCCTCCGGATGCCATTAGTTAGGGCTAATCATTCCCTTATCCTGGTCATCCCTTCGAATGCCATTAGCCTAGGCTAATCATTCCCTTGTCCCGGTCATCCTTTCGGATGCCATTTGCCGAGGCTAATCAGTTGTTTAACAACATTTAAATGTTTGACAATTTGATATCTATTCTAACTCATTATGGTAACATTCATGTTAAAGTATCTCACTATTTAACGTATGAAAAAAGAAGGTGCAAGTCACCTACCTGCTCCGTTTGTGGGTTGTTCTTATCTTGACGATGGTCCAATCTTGACCGCACCACCTAAGACATCAATGGTCACAAATCAGTACATGTGTATTTTTGAATCACATTCATCACCACACTTATTTCAAGATTTCATATGTTCACATTCAAGTGTTCCACATTTTATAACATCATACCATGAAATTGTTACTAGCATTTAAGTCATTTCTGCCTAGGATGCTTATTGTAGAAATTGGCAGCGAGAATTGGTTTGTTGCAGGCTGCCCAATTCAGCAATGAGAACTGTTTCGCTGCTGCGCCACAATTTCAATAGCAAAGCTAACTCGTAGCAGATAACTTAGTTTCGGCAGCGAATCACAATTTCGCTGCAGCCAACTCAACTTCAGCAGTGAATGCTTATTCGCTGCAGACAACTCAGTTTCGCTAGTGAATCACAGTTTCACTACACAACACACAATTCGGTAGCGAATGCTAATTCGCTGCAAAAGACTCAGTTTCTGCAGTGAATCACAAATTCGCTACAAACAACTCAGCTTCGACAAGGAATGCTAATTCGCTGCAGCCGACATAGTTTCGGCAACGAAACACAGTTTCACTGCACAACACACATTTTGGCATGAACACACACTACACATGCTGTAACAACCCCAGCATATACACTGTCACTAAGTTCCAACAGAACACACACATTGAAACCATCAATTTTAGCATATAATCCTTCAACAAAATCCCAGCAGAACAAACACATTAAAAACCATCAATTACAACATATAATCTTTCAATAAATTCCAGCAGAACACACACATTGAAACCATCAATTTCAACATATAATCCTTCAACAAATCCCAGCAGAACACACACATGCTTGCTGGCCAACCCCATAGTTATAGCCAGCCCTCTACCATAATTTGTTATTTCCATTTTATTCATTTTTCTTTGTTAGATATTCTGAAATTGGCCTAATTTCATTTCTATTTCCTTGTCCTCCTAGTTAATTTCAGTTTCCTTCACAACTAGCTTAGGTCTTAGGTCAATTTTCTTAGGGTTTTCTTCTTCATTTCCATTTTTGGTCTTAAGAAGAAGAGGAAGGGAGTTTCATTACCCATACCTTTTGAATCTAACTAAGTTTGAGGAAGGTTTGAGACTATTCTTTCTCTTCTCCTGCTAGTTCGCCTTCTTCTTCTTCCTCTCACGTTTCCAACCCTCCTTTTCCTTTCCTCTAGGCAGCTGTCCAATCTTCTCTCAAGGTCTCATCTTTCCCTCACAATTCACAAAAGCACTCTCTACTGGTTTGGTTTAGGTTTCTGTTGGGAAAGAGGAAGGGAAGATCAACAAGTAGCTGCTGGAGACAACTTTGGGAAGAGGATGGATTATCCTCTCTCTCCTCCTTGTATTTATACTCCCCATTAAATGAGGTGGGTTGTTTAGGGGTTGGTTTAGATGTGTTCTTATCCTTGTTTTGGTCTATCTAAAACCGGTTTTACCCCTTCCTCCAGCTCCTTAAGATAATTTAAAAATAATTGTGTCGCTGCCAATTCAGGAAATTAGCAGCAAAAACTGCATTACTACTGATTCTGGAATCGGCAGGATGACTGCATCGCTGTTGATTTAGGGAATTAGCAGCGAAAACTGCATCGCTGCCAATTTTGGAATCGGCATTGAGACTGCATCGCTGTCGATTCCCTGAATCGATAGTGAAAACTGCGTCGCTACTGATTCAGAAATCGGCAACGATGGTGGAGTCATCAATTCTCTCTCTCTCTCTCTCTATTTTTTATGGAATAGTGGCTATAAATCATAAATTGCACGATGCACATTTCCATTAGGATGCGTCTCAAGAGTTGATAGAAGATTATCTAAAGACCCCTTACTCAGGCCATCTTTAATGAATAGTATTTTATTTTTACAGCTTACAGATGCCATTCCTAAAAAACAACATTGTGCATTGCAAGTACATCTGGCACATCGATGATAGACTTTTAGTCATTTTGCACGACGTTTCTTTGCAAAAGTGCTTTTACCTGTTCCAGGCATGTGTGAAATGAAAGAATTGGAAGACTCACTTGATAATAGGACCTTTCCTTCAATTAACCAACAAATCTCTTTAGGAATTCCATGGTTCATTAACAACCTCAATCTTGCACACCTAGCTTGATAAATTTTTATAATTGCATTTTGAGGCATAACGGGAAAATACTTTTTCAAATTTTCAAGAGTGGTGTCCATTTTTTAAGATGAGAAGTGGAAAAGAGATAAGAAGAGAAGAGAAGGAACAAGGAATTGAACAAATATATACACAAATATCAGTTATCATGGGAAACTAAAAGAACTAACTTAAGAGTCACGGAGTACCCTTATCCGCCATTTAACCGAGTGAGAGAGACTAGCAAACCATGAGTCAAAAAAAATAAAACACAAAAACAATGAGGTAAAAACAAAATAATTAACCTTTATCTACAGGATCATTCAAACCAATGGATTCATTTTCACTAGGAAAATTATCAAAGTAAGCTTTTGAACGATGTCCATTTACCTTAAAAACATTGTCATTATTTGGATTCTCAATATCAAAAGCCCCATAAGGATACACATGTTTCTCAATTAATGGACTGCCCCATCTTGATTAAAGCTTTCTAGAGAATAAATGGAGTTGAGAATTATAAAACAAAACTTTTTGATTAGTATCAACTTTTTTGACAATTTTCACAAGTTTTGTAGAATGCATGCGAGTCCTTAAACATGGTGGGCCAATAAAATCCATTTTGAAAGATTTTTATAGCTGTCTTTTTTGAAGAGAAATAACTCCCACATGCTTTAAAATGACAAAGTTGAATGGCACTACTTACCTCATTGTCAGGAATGCATATTTGAAATATTTAATTAGGACAATATTTGAATAAGTTAGGGTGATCCCAATAAAAGTTCTTCACTTCGTTCAAAAATATTTCTTTGTCTTGGGTACTCCAATCAGTTGGCAAATCTCTTGAAACAAAAAAAATTGATATTTTTATCATAGCAAGGTATTGGATTAAGAGAAAGTAAGGATTCATCGGGAAAGTAATCATCGATTGGTGTAATGTCAGATGTCGAATCTGTTGTCACTTTTGATAAAAGTTCCGCATCAACATTTTCGGTGCATTTTATTTTAATTGACCACTCTTTTTCAATTCTAGTGCCTCGACTTTTCTAGCTAAAGATGCAAACTTGGCTTGAAGGTCATGATCTTCCCTAAGGTTGTACATGCCTCCACTAGATGTGTGAGGTTGAGTTTTACTCGGTGCCTCATAAGTACCCGTGGTGTCCCAATTTTGAGCATTTTCAGCTAACAAGTCTAAGTACTCCATTGCTTCATCAGGGTCTTTATCTTCAAAAGTTCCATTGCACATCAATTCAACCATTTGCCTATCTTTAGGTGTTAACCCTTCATAGAAATGTGAAACCAATCTCCATGTTTCAAAACCATGATGAGGGCAAGTACTAAGCAAGTCTCGATACCTATCCCAACATTTGTAAAATGTTTCTCCTGGTTTTTGAGTGAAAGTGGTGATTTGTCTCTTGAAAGAGTTTGTTCTATGAGATGGGAAAAACTTCTTTAAAAATTGTTGTTGCATTTCATCCCAAGCACGAATGGATCCTGGTCTTAAATTTTGTAGCCATGTTTTAGCTTTATCTTTTAATGAAAAAGGAAAAAGCTTTAATCTGATGGTGTTCATGCTACAATTTAAATTATTATATGTGTTGCAGACCTCTTCAAATTCCCTTAAATGCAAGTATGGATTTTCCAATTCTAAACCATGAAAAGAAGGTAAAAGTTGAATAATACCTGGTTTAAAATTAAAATGAGATGCATCGGGAGGAAAAACTATGCATGATGGTGCACTTGTTCTTGTGGGATTCATGTGGTCTCTAAGTGTTCTAGCACGGTTATTCTCATTATTTTTATTATGAAGTGATTGATTATCTTCTTCGGCTATATTTTCTGAAAATGATGAGGATACCCTACAAAGTCTACCACTTGATGTACGTGACCACACTCTCATGCACGTATAGGAATAGAATAAAAGGAAAAAGAAAACAAAAGAAGAAGAAACAAAACAAAAGAAACAAAGTTACATATAAGAAAAGTGAAAAGAGAAAATAAAACAAATACTATAATTTGTACAAGAACTTACCTCCCCGGTAACAGCGCCAAAAACTTGACACGACCAAAAGATTGATGTCTTCTTCCAAGTACAGGAGTGTCAAAGTAATAAATAACCCGGCAAGACCGGGGTCGAACCACAGGGAGGTTAATTGTATAAATTATAGATAACAATAACACAACAACAACAACAATAACAACAACAACAACAACAACAACAACAACAATAATAATAATAGTAGTAGTAGTAGTAGTAGTAGTAATAATGATAATAGTAATAGTAATAATAATAATAATAGAAGAAGAAAAAGATGAAGAAGAAGAAGAAGTTGATGGGAACTTTAAGATGAAAGATTAACGTAAGGATTAAATAATAATAACAATAAATATCAAGGTTAGAGGATCCACTAATGGTATGTCAAACAAGTATAGTATAAAATTTTATTACTTAAAAGGAAACCACACACAAAAGAGGTTCCAATCAGATTGTTGACATGACTAAAAGATTGATGTCTTCTCCCAAGTGTAGGAGTGTCGAAGTAATAAATAACCCGGAAAAACCGGGGTCAAATCACAAGGAGGTTAATTGTACAAATTATAAATAACAACAACAACAGTAACAACAACAACAACAATAATATTAGTAGCAATACTAATAATAATAATACTAGTAGTAGTAGTAGTAGTAGTTGTAGTAGTAATAAAGAGGAGGAAGAAGAAGAAGTTGATGAGAACTTTGAGATGGAAGATTAACGTAAGGATTAAACAATGATAATAATAAATGCCAAGGTTAGATGTTCCACTAATGGTTTGTAAAACTAGTATAGTATAAACTCTTATTATTCAATTAGAAACCACACACAAATGAGGTTCCAATTAGATTATCAATTGTTAACATGATCACATTAGTTATCTTATTCGATTAATGCTAATACTTGTAAATCTCATCAGGCATTCATGATTATAACTTATGTTAACAACAAATCAAGTTCCTTTCATAGCTCAAGTGTCGGTTATACCATACAGTGTGGGCTATGAGAGTGCCAAGTATTTGTTGTACCAAGTGTTATACAACGTAAATCTAGATTAGTTATTTAACAAGCAAAGTATTAAAGAGTAAACAAGATAACAAATATAAAACATGTTAGTATCAAACATTAAAGTCCATATTGAGTTCATATTATACTTATTCTTACACCATTAGTGTAACCTTTTAACCTTGACATAATAAACTTAGCTAAACATAATGAAAGAAAGAAAAATAAATAAACAAAATAAGAACATAAATAAAAGAAAAGTTAACTAAGTAAATGAAACGAAATGAAAGGCATAAACTTGATATTAATGGAAGCAAAGCATAAACATTACAAAAAATACAAAGAGAGAAAGCAAGAGCATGATGTTGATTTGGAAGCCAAGATGCCTAAATGCATGGCAAATTCCTCCTTTTATAGGCCAAAATTAGGAACTATTGATTTAATGACTAGTTGATGAGTGGGTGGCCAATTCTTGACTTGGTGACAATTTTTATCTTCTCTTGTCTGCCTAAAACGTCACTGATAACGTCAAAATTAAAGCCACTTGAAGACATGAAAGTTGTAGAAAATTATCTCAGCTTTCTTATGTAAAACATTAAGGTCATTTGGACTTCTAGAACTTTAGATATCGGCCAAATACTAAACAATGCTCGGGCTGGAAGAC
>NW_011501709.1:0-11553 GCF_000495115.2 Populus euphratica
AATCCTCATTTTCTTCAGAAAACATGGCCGAAGAAGATAACCAATCAATTCATAATGAGAATAATGAGAATAATCGTGTTAGAACACTTAGAGATCATATGAATCCAACAAGAACAAGTGCACCATCATGTATTGTTTTTCCTCCTGATGCATCTCATTTTAATTTTAAGCCAGGTATTATTCAACTTTTACCCACTTTTCATGGCTTAGAATTAGAAAATCCATACTTGCACTTAAGAGAATTTGAAGAAGTTTGTAACACTTATAATGACTTAAATTGTAGCATGAACACCATCAGATTAAAGCTTTTTCCTTTTTCGTTAAAAGATAAAGCTAAAACATGGCTACAAAATATTAGGTCAGGATCCATTCATGCTTGGGATGAAATGCAACAACAGTTTTTAAATAAATTTTTCCCTTCTCATAGAACAAACTCTTTCAAAAGACAAATCACCACTTTTACTCAAAAATCAGGACAAACATTTTACAAATGTTGGGATAGATATAAAGACTTGCTTAATAACTGTCCTCATCATGGTTTTGAAACATGGAGATTGGTTTCACAATTTTATGAAGGGTTAACACCTAAAGATAGGCAAATGGTGGAATTGATGTGCAGTGGAACTTTTGAAAATAAAGACCCTGATGAAGCAATGGAGTACTTAGACTTGCTAGCTGAAAATGCTCAAAATTGGGACACCACAGGTACTTGTGAGGCACCAGGTAAAACTCAACCTCATACATCTAATGGAGGCATATATAGCCTTAGGGAAGATCATGACCTTCAAACCAAATTTGCATCTTTAGCTAGAAAAGTTGAGGCACTAGAATTAAAAAAGAGTGGTCAAATTTGTGAAACCAATGAACACTCAACCAATGATTGTCCCACGTTGCCTTCTTTTAAGAAATGTCTCCATGAACAAGCCAATGCTTTAAATAGTTTCCAAAGACCAAGTCATAACCCGTACTCACAAACGTACAACCCTGGTTGGAGAAATCACCCAAATTTCAGTTGGAAGAGTGGTAACAATAATGCACAAACTTCACAACCACCATTTCAAACACAACATAATTATCAAAATTCTCATGGATATGCATCTCCTTATATTCCCCCTCCTAGAAGAAATCTTGAGGATTCATTACATGCATTCATTGAAAAGCAAGAGACAATCAACACTCAAAATGCTCAAACCATGGCTGATTTGAAAGATACTCTTGCAAAGTTCACATCTGCTCTCAGTTTTCAGGAGAAAGGTAAGTTTCCATCTCAACCCCAGCAAAATCCCAAGGGGCAATACAATTCAAGTACAAGCAATTCCGGAAGCCAACATCTGGATCAAGTCAAATCAGTCACTATTCTTTGCAGTGGTAAGGTTATTAAAAAACCCATTCTTGAACCTTGTGAGAAAGAAGGTGAGTTAGTCTCCAAGGGTAAGGAAATGGTTGAACCTGATCATTGCAAGGAAGAGACTGATTGCCCACCAGCACTTCCATTTCCTCATGCCATGACCAAACAAAGGAAAGTCAATCACAATTCTGAAATCTTTGAAACTTTCAAACAGGTAAGGATTAATATACCTTTGCTCGATGCTATTAAACAGGTACCATCTTATGCTAAATTTTTGAAAGATCTGTGCACTGTAAAGAGAAAATTGAATGTGAAAAAGAAAGCCTTCTTAGCCGAACAAGTAAGTGCCATTCTTCAAAATAATAATGCTTTGAAATATAAAGACCCTGGTTGTCCTACAATTTCTTGCTTTATTGGAGAACATAAAATTGACAGAGCTTTACTTGATCTTGGAGCTAGTGTGAATTTACTTCCATATTCGGTTTTTCAAAGTCTCAATCTAGGTGAGTTAAAACCTACTTATGTTACTCTTTTACTTGCTGATAGATCTATAAAAATGCCTAGAGGAATAGTTGAAGATGTGTTAGTACAAGTTGATAAATTCATCTTTCTTGTGGATTTTATTGTCTTGGATACACAACCTGTTGAAGCATGCAATTCAATTCCTGTTATTTTAGGACGTCCATTTCTTGCAACTTCTAATGCATTGATTAATTGTAGGAATGGAGTGATGAAGTTATCTTTTGGAAACATGACATTAAAAATGAATGTTTTTAACATTTGCAAGCAACCTGGAGATGATAATGATTTACAGGAAGTAGATTTTATTGAAAAAATAATTTACGATCAATTTGAAAATTCTTCCAATGAAACTGAGTTTAATGAATCTGAAGATTTGCAAATGGTTTGTTTTCAGGAAGAATCAAAGGCAAATTTTTAGAGACCAAAAATTGAGGAATTGCCACCACGATCAATTGGGTCCATACCTTCAAGTGTTCAACCACCAAAACCCGATTTGAAGCCATTACCATGTAATCTCAAATACTCATTTTTGGGAGAAAATGAAACTTTTCCGGTAATAATTTCTTCCAAACTTAATGTTCATCAAGAAGGTAAGTTATTGCAAACTCTGAAAATGCACAAAAATGCATTAGGATGGACCATAGCTGACATAAAAGGAATTAGTCCTTTGATTTGCACACACAAGATTTATTTGGAGGAAAATGCTAAACCCTCTAGAGAAATGCAACGAAGGCTTAATCCTAATATGAAAGAAGTAGTGAGGAATGAAGTCATTAAACTTCTAGATAATGGAATCATTTATCCTATTTCTGATAGCAAATGGGTAAGTCCTACCCAAGTTGTACCTAAAAAGTCTGGAGTTACTGTGATAATAAATGAGAAAAATGAGTTAATTGCAACGAGGACTATTACTGGTTGGCGCATGTGCATTGACTATAGGAAACTTAATTCAATGACTAGAAAAGATCACTTTCCTTTACCTTTCATGGATCAAATTCTAGAAAGAGTTGCAGGTCATGAATTTTATTATTTTCTAGATGGTTATTCAGGTTACAACCAAATTGAAATTGCATTTGAAGATCAAGAGAAAACTACTTTCACATGTCCATTTGGTACATTTGCATACCGAAGGATGCCTTTTGGATTATGTAATGCACCAGCCACGTTTCAAAGATGCATGCTTAGCATATTCAGTGATATGGTTGAACGTTTTCTTGAGATTTTTATGGATGATTTTTCTGTTTTTGGTGATTCATTTGATAATTGTTTAACTAATTTGGAAAAGGTTTTGAATAGGTGTGAAGAGAAGAATCTTGTGTTGAATTGGGAAAAATGTCATTTTATGGTAACAAACGGCATTGTACTTGGTCACATTGTTTCATCAATAGGAATTGAGGTTGATAAATCTAAAATTGAGTTAATTGCCAACTTGCCAACACCAAAATCTGTTAAAAATGTTAGATCATTTTTAGGACATGCTGGTTTTTATAGAAGGTTTATCAAAGATTTTAGTATAATATCTAAGCCATTGTGTAACCTGCTAACAAAGGATAATGTTTTTGAATGGACTGAATATTGTGAAGAAGCCTTTGTTAAACTTAAAAACCTGCTTACATCTGCTCCTGTCATTCAACCTCCTGATTGGTCATTACCTTTTGAAATAATGTGTGATGCTAGTGATTATGTCGTAGGTGCTGTTTTAGGACAAAGAAAAGATAAGAAACCCTATGTGATTTACTATGCAAGTAAAACTTTAAATAGTGCTCAAATAAATTACACAACCACTGAAAAGGAATTACTTGCTGTAGTATTTGCATGTGAAAAATTCAGATCTTATCTTGTTGGCTCACCTGTTATTGTTTTTAGCGATCATGCAGCGTTGAAATATCTTCTTTCTAAAAAGGATTCTAAAGCTAGATTGGTGCGGTGGATTTTGTTACTTCAAGAATTCGATATCACAATCAAGGATAAGAAAGGCACCAAAAATGTTGTCGCGGATCATTTGTCAAGATTGACAACTAATTCGAAATCTGACATCACACCAATCAATGACTACTTTCCTGATGAATCTTTACTTTCTGTCACTACAATGCCTTGGTTTGCTAATATTGTTAATTTTCTTGTTTCAGGACATTTGCCAGCGCATTGGGGCACCAAAGACAAAAGAAAGTTCTTGAACAAAGTGAAGAACTTTTATTGGGATGACCCTTATTTATTCAAATATTGTCCTGATCAAATATTTCGAAGATGCATTCCCGACAATAAGGTAAGTAATGTCATTAAATTTTGTCATTCTGAGGCACGTGGGGGTCATTTTTCATCAAAAAAGACAGCCGCAAAAATCTTACAATGTGGATTTTATTGGCCCACCATGTTCAAGGACACACATGCATTCTGCAAATCTTGTGAAAATTGTAAAAAGTTAGGATCTCTTTCAAAACGTCACATGATGCCTTTAAGTACTATTCTTGTCATTGAAATCTTTGACTGTTGGGGTATAGATTTTATGGGTCCATTTCCTCCATCATTTGGTTTTGTGTACATATTAGTCGCAGTAGACTATGTTTCAAAATGGATAGAAGCAATTCCAAGTCGTAACAATGATCATAAAACAGTCATTAAGTTTTTGAAAGAAAACATTTTGAGTCGATTTGGAATCCCTCGGGCCATGATAAGTGATGGTGGAACACATTTCTGTAACAAGCCATTTGAGTCATTAATGAAGAAATATGGAATCACACACAAAGTTGCCACCCCTTATCACCCCCAGACAAATGGACAAGTAGAACTTGCTAATAGGGAGATCAAACAAATCTTGGAAAAAACAGTGAACCCTAATCGAAAGGACTGGTCTTTAAGACTTAATGATGCACTTTGGGCCTATCGAACTGCTTTTAAAACATCATTAGGTATGTCACCTTATAGGTTGGTTTATGGAAAACCTTGTCATTTGCCTGTGGAACTTGAATACAAAGCTTATTGGGCTATTAAAGCTTTCAATTCAAACCTGGATGATGCGAGTCAGTTGCGTAAGTTACAAATAAATGAGCTTGAAGAAATAAGAAATGATGCATATGAGAATTCAAAAATTCATAAAGCAAGAATCAAAGACTTTCATGATAAAAGAATCTTGAGAAAAACATTTGATGTTGGTCAAAAACTTTTGCTTTATAATTCTCGACTCCATTTATTTCCTAGAAAGCTAAGATCAAGATGGAGCGGTCCATTTGTTGTGAAACATGTATATCCTTATGGGGCCTTTGATATTGAGAATCCAAAGAATGGTAATGTTTTCAAGGTCAATGGACATTGTTTGAAAGGTTACTTTGATAATTTTCCTAGAGAAAATGAATCCATTGGTTTGAATGATCCTGTATATAAAGGTTGATTATTTTGTTTTTCTCATATTTTTTTTGTGTTTCTTTTTGGTGTGACTTTTGTTTTGCTAGTCTTTCTCCAACCCCGGTCAAATGGCGGATAACGGTACTCCGTGACTCTAAAGTCGGTTCTTTCAGTTTCCCATGATAATTGATATCGTTGTGTATATTTGTTCAATTCCTTGTTCCTTCTCTTTTCTTTACATCTCTTCTTCACTTGTCTTTAAAAACAAAACAAAACAAAAATGGACACCACTCTTGCAAAATTGAAAAAGTATTTTCCTGCTCTGCCTCAGAATGCGATTACAAACATTTACCGTGCTAGGTGTGAAAGATTGAGGTTGTTAATGAACCATGGAATTCCTGAAGATATTCGCTGGATAATTGAAGCAAAGATCCGATTATCAGGTGAGTCTTCCAACTCTTTTATTTCATACATGCCTGGGACAGGTAAAAGCACTTTTGCAAAGAAACGTCGTGCAAAACGACTAAAAGTCTGTCACCGATGTGCCAGATAGACTTGTAATGCAAAATGTCGTTCTTTAGGAATGGTATCTATAAACCGTGAAGATAAAATACAATTCATTAAGGATGGCCTGAGTAAGGAGTCTTTAGATAATCTTCTATTAACTCTTGAGACGCATCCTAGTGGAGATGTGCATCGTGCAATTCATGATTTATGGCCTCATTTTCATAAAGAACATGATCGACTTAGTCTTGGGAATCTGACTAAAAAAGACCCTGTTTGCCAGTTTTTCAGAAAACTGGATGGGAAGCCTATCCCCGACCCATACTCGCGTTTAAGCCGTTCTTGGACGTAAAACCAAGGGAAAGCTGTGAGCCACAATCACAACTGCTTGTACATACATATTTGGTTATATATATAATAATAATAATAATAATAATAATAAAATAATAATAATAAATAAATAAATAAATAAAAAGAGAGAGAGTGTGTGAGACTTTAGCTAGCCTACATATAGGTGGTATGCTTTGTATTTTCAATTTCTCATCTATAAAATCTTCTCTTCCTTTCCATCATTTTTACTCAACCCATTCATTCAGCATATATAGAAGTGTGTAGAAATGGCAAGTTCCTCTGTTTCTAAAATAAAAACTATTTGTGTTTTTGGTGGATCTAGTCTTGGGAAAGAAAAAGAGTTTTTAGAATCAGCAAATCATCTTGGTCGGGTACTAGCTGAGAGAAAGATTCATTTAGTGTATGGGGGAGGCAACCTTGGGTTAATGGGGGGTGTTTCAATAGCTGCATATGTAGGAGGCAGTCAAGTTTTGGGGGTTGTCCCTAAAGCTTTAGCCGAAGGGGACATTATTGGAAAAACAATTGGAGAGGAATTACAGGTCTACACAATGTCTGATAGAATGAATACAATGTTTAACCATGCTGATGCCTTCATTGCCTTACCAGGTGGTCTGGGTACATTGGAAGAGATCTTTCATATTTCCTCTTGGGCCCAACTACACATTCACCATAAACCTATAGGTTTGTTAAATGTTAATGGTTTTTATAATAATTTGTTGTCTTTTCTTGATCAAGCTGTGGAACAGGAATTTCTAACATCTTCGGCATGACAAATCATAATCTCTGCTGCTACTGCTGAACAATTGATTGACCAACCACAATCTTTCATCCCTGTAATTGATCCCTCCATGAGTCAACTCAATTGGTCAAGCATGAAACGCCGTAAAAAGCTTAAATTGGATTTGAGCCTTAGTTTGTGAAAAATTGTGTCTTTTGGTTTTATTAATAGCATAATATTTGTGTTTTGTTGTTTCTTATATTTGTTTTAGTGTGTTTCAGGTTTGTCAATAGTCGCTGTTTCAGGTGATATCTTCTACACTCTATCTTTTTGCTTAGAACATTGAGGACAATGTCTTGTTTTGGTTGGGGGGAGAGGGTAGTAGTTGATATTAAAAAAAAAAAAATTCTATTATTTAAACCATTTGCAAAACTATTGTTACTAGGATGGTAGAGTAATGGAGGAACTTTAGTGACTCTTGAGACGCATCTTAGTAAACATTCTTAACAAGGTCTATTATAATACTTCTTGAAATATTCAGGTTTACAAACTCTTGGATTGCTATCTATAGATTCTGTTTATATGCCCATCTAACAAGTATTTTTAAACCTTCATTTTCACACACACACTCGAACATATGATTGTGGGTTGCATATTGGATTATTACATTATTTGTGTTCTATTGTTAAAGGTAACAACTAAGGGAAAGGGATATAATATAATATGCAAAAAAAAAACAAAAAAAAAGAAAATAAAAACAAAGTAGATAAGTTTGGTTTCATAGCCTCCTTGACTTAAGCAAATAAGCCTGAAGGGGTGTTTGAACACCTAGTACCCTAAAGTCAACTGACTTGGGAGTTATTGGCCCAGTGCTTGTTACATGGGTTGAGGAGAAAGCTTAAGGGAATCAAACACTGCACTATCTACATATCAGTATTTGCAACCCGAGTTACTAAGCTCGTAGGGGTGTCTCATCACCTGATGCCCTAAGACCAACTGGTCTGGGAGTCATTAGCCGAAAGCTCGTTACATGGGTTTAGGATACATTGTGCTATAAATTCTTGCTTTCAAAAAATAAAAAATAAAAAAATAAAAAAAAGATAACAATCCCAACCCAAGGAAGTTAACCTTAAACATTAAAACAAAAATTTTGTTTTTTTCCATGAAAAGCTCCATAGCTATGTTTTGATTTATTTAGCACCAAAAGAAGGTTTACTAATATCTTGTTTAAGAGGTATTAAGCAGATATATAAATTTAATGAGAGTTTGTTTATCTGGATAGATTAATAGAAGTTAAATGATGAATGCCTTGCTTTGTGGTATTTGCAAATTATTTTTCTATTTTAATGCTTTGATTACTAGAGACTAGTAATAAGCTGGTTGGGGGGTGTGATTAGTACTTAAAAGTGTATTCTCATTAAGGATTTATGTCATCATATTGCTCACTAATGGTATTTCAAATAAATATAATATAAACTCTTTTTATTACTCAACTAGAAACCACACACAAAGGAGGTTCTAATCGGATGATTTCTCGTTATTAGCTCATTATAAATTACTAACATGATCATATTAATTATCTTATCTAAGTAATACCATACTTATAAATATCATCAAGTATTCATGTTGCTAGTTTATGTTAACAACAAATCAAGTTCCTATCATAATAACGATGTCGACCGAAAACTATGAAGGATCAAGCATTTGATGTACCAAATATTATACAACACAAATCTAAATTAACCATTTAATAAGCAAGGTATTAAGAATTAGTAAGATAAAAAGATAAAACATGTTAATAACAATATTTCTTGGATATAAACATTTAAAGCCCATGTTGAGTTTATATTATACTTATTCTAACACCATTAGAGAAACCTTTTCACCTTGACATAATTAACTTAGCTAAACATTAAGAAGGAGAAAAATACAAATAAACAATATAAGAACATAAACATAATATAAGCTAACTAAGTATAGGAAAGGAAATGAAAGAGCATAAATAAGAGATTACTATAGCATGAAAGAAAACTTGAACATTACAAAGATGTAAAGAGAAAGCAAGAAGATAACTTTGATCTGAAAATTAATATGACTAAATACATGGACAATGCCTCCTTTTATAGGCTAAGTTTCAGAACTATTGATTGTTTGAAGAATTGGTGGGCAACCATTGATTTGGTGGCTGGTTTTTGACATTAATGGCTGCTGTGTTTTTTTATATTGTGGGCTGATTTTTGATATTGTTGGCTGGCCAAAATGTCATTGCTCACATCAGAATTATAGCCAACTGAATTATGGAAGTTGTGGGCAATTGTCTCAGCTTTCCATAAAAAAAAAAAAACAGAGCTCATTTGGACTTCTAGAACTCAAGATATGAGCCAAAAACCGAATAGTGCTTGAGCTGCAGGACAGCTTCCAACGTCTTCGTTGTTGCTAAGATTTGGGCTTGAAAACGGCAGAACTGAGTCTTTGACTTTATATGAAAGTTGTAGGTCTATGTCTTACCTTTCCATCGATATAAAATGGACCTAAATCTGATATCTACAGCTCCAGATATGATCAAATTACTGAATGGTGTTCGAGTTTGGAATGCACCAGCAACACTTTGCTAAGTTTGACCTTCTTTTTATCCTTTCAATTTCAATCCTTAAACTCATCAATCAATCCTTTTATTTATGTGATAGACCTGCATTTAGGATGGACATTTACCATGAATTAAAGGTATATTATATTTTTAGACTTGCTAATATAAAACATGCTTTTGTTAGGGAATTTAATGATACTTTAGGTGCAATATGATGACATAAATCCTTAATGAGAATGCACTTTTAAGTACTAATCAATTGTAATTTTTCAAACTATAGTGGGCAATTAAAAATGATCAAATAATATTATGTTAAAGGTTATTTTCCTTAAAAACAAATTAAAAGAAAGGAGAGATGTTGTTTCAAACTAAAGGAGATAGATATGAATTATTATTTTTTCAAAATAGCAAGTTCTCAAAAATATTTTCAGAAACTAGAACAACACTAAAATGTTTTAGGAAAATAGCATAACTTAATGGTTTCTGCTGTTAGAATAGCCTAACTCGATCATTTTTTAAAAAATATACAGGTTGTATTATTGGGAACATTGCAATTTATAGGTTGTGCTATTTTTAACAACACAATCAAAATGGATTGCGGTGTTCTAAAATGTGCAATCCATTAAAATAAAAGGACCCTATATCTTTTTCTTATTTTTTTCATTTCTCTTTTTCCTCTTATATGAAAACTTTATTTTTTTCTATTTGCAAGGAAATTACAATATCATTTGCAGAAACAAAAAACTAATTGATGATTGAGAAGCTTCAAATCATCATTGAAAGATACAAATCAAAAAAGAGAAGTTGTCCACTGAAATGATGTAAAATAAGAGAGATGAGTTTCTATATTCATATAGTGTTATTAGAAGTAAAAATTAGTTAAAAAAACAAAGAGCTATAAATGCTTAAATAAGAGGCTAATAAAATGGGTGTTATTATTGCTCTAGATCTTACCATTATTCCTATTGGTGATTTGAGGATGAATCCATTTAAAGATAAAAAAAAAAATGATATGATCAATACAAAGGTTAGACAATCAGATTTGATTTTTGGTTTAATATTTTCTAATGTATAGTTTTACTTTAACAAGCATAACTCTCAATTTGAATATTGGATGACACTGAAGTTTTACTAGAAGTTTCTAAAAATATATATTTTTTTTATGTTTGGGTAAAATTTCAAGTTAATCAAAGTTCATAAAGGCATTCCAATATAGGCCAGAAGTTGTTGTATAGGTTTAGCTATTTGTTTCCTTATGATTTATGAACTTTTTATTTAGTAGGGACTCCTTTTCTATAAGGGCAATATAGATAGAAGCAATTGGGATTATTTTGGCAAAGGTTTCTATGTCAACTACTTATGTTTTCTTTTCTTTTATGAATTTCCTTGTTGGAAAAGTTCTCTTATCATTCAAAAATATTATAAGCGGTTTTGGGCTTATATTTTCTAATTCACAATTTTACATTAGCAAACATATTTTTTATCCAACCATTGGATCAATTTTATATTTTCTCATATGATTCTAAAAGCCTTTTTTTATATAGGTTTAAAATTTCAGAGTGATCAGACATCGAGAAGACCTTATGATATGATCTAGATTTGTGTTGCATAATACTTGGTACGATAAATGTTTGATCCTTCATAGTCAACTATATAGTATAACTGACACATGTGCTATGAAAGGAACTTGATTTGTTGTTAACATAAGTTAGCATCATGAATTCTTAACAATATTTAAAAGTTTGTTGTTACTTAAATAAGATCATGTTAACAATTTATAATGAGCTATTAATGATAAATCATCTAATTGAAATATCCTTTGTGTATGATTTCTAGTTGAGTAATAAAAAGAGTTTATATTATACTTATTTGAAATACCATTAATGGCTTCGGTAACCTTGACAACTATTTTTATCATTGTTTAGTCTTCAGATTAATCTTACATCTCAAAGTCCTCTTTAACTTATTATATTATTATTGCTATTTGTAATTTATATAGTTAACCTTTTTGTGGTTCAACCCCAATCTTACCAGGTTATTTATTACTTCAACATTCTAACACTTGGGAGAAGACATCAATCTTTTAGTCGTGTCAAGTTTTCAGCTCCATTACCGGAAAGATAAATTCTTATATAAATTATAATATTTTATGTTATTTTCTTTCACTACTTTTCTATTATC
>NW_011501709.1:11563-34528 GCF_000495115.2 Populus euphratica
TTTTTTTCTAACTTTTGTTTTATTTTGTTTATTTTTCCTTTTGTTTTCTTCTTCTTTTTATTCTCTTTCTACACGTATATGAGAGTTTGGTCACATACATTAAGTGATAGACTTTGTAATGTATCTTCATCAATTTCAGAAAACATGGTCGAAGAAAATAATTAGTCGCTTTATAATGAGAATAATTGAGTTAGAACACTTAGAAACTATATGAATCTTACAAGAACAAGTGCACCCTCATGTATAGTTTTTTGCCCTGATGCATCTTACTTCAATTTAAAGCCAAACATTATTCAACTTTTACCTACTTTTCTTGGCTTAGATCTAGAAAATCCATACTTGCATTTAAGAGAATTTGAAGAAGTGTGTAACACTTACAATGACTTAAATTGTAGCATAAACACCATTAGATTAAAGCTTTTTTCTTTTTTATTAAAAGATAAAGCTAAAACATGGCTATAAAATCTTATATTAGGATCCATTCGTGTTTACGATGAAATGCAACAACAATTTTTAAAGAAGTTTTTTTCATCTTATAGAACGAAATCTTTTGAAAGACAAATCACCACTTTCATTAAAAAAACCCGAAGAAACATGTTACTAATTATGGGATAGGTATCCAAACTTACTTAGTACTTGTCCTCATCATGGTTTTGAAATATGGAGATTGGTTTCACACTTTTATGAAGGGTTAACATCTAAAGATAGACAAATGGTGGAATTGATGTGCAATGGAACTTTTGAAGATAGAGACCCTAATAAAGTAATGGAGTACCTAGACTTGCTAGCTGAAAATACTCAAAATTAGGACGCTACAAACATTTATGAGGCACCAAGTAAAACTCAACCTTATGCATCTAATGGAAGAATACAATCTTAGGAAAGATCATGACCTCCAACTCAAGTTTACATCTTTAGCTAGAAAAGTCGAGGCACTAGAATTAAAAAAAAAGTGGTCAATTAAAATCTGTTTAAGACATTATGTGTCAAATTTATGAAACCAATGAACACTCAACCAATAACTGTTCAACTTTTCCTTCTTTCAAGGAATGCCTCTAATTAGTACTTAAAAGTATATTTTTATCAAGTTTTTATATCATTATTTTGCACTTAACTAGAGCATGTTTTATAATAACATATCTAATAATATAAGATACCTTTAATTTATGATAAATATTCATCTTAAATGTAGGCCTAACACATAAATCAATGATTGATTGATAAATTTAACTACTGAAATTGAGAAGACAAAGAGAGAGTTAAGCTTAGAAAAGAGATGTTAGTTTAGTTCAAATTGGAACACCATTCAGTTATTGGATCATAATTGGAGCTATAGAACTTGGATTTAGGTCTACTCTATATGGATGGAAAGCTAAGACATAGGCCTAAAACCTTCAAGAGAGTCTAAGATTCAAATAAGTTATTTTCAAGTACAAATTATAGCAACAACGAAGAAGTCAAAATCTATTTTGCAGTCTAGACACAGGTCAGTGTTCAGCTCATGTCTCAAGTTCTAGGAGTCCAAATGCACTGATTGTTTTCACTGGAAAGCTGAGATAATTACCAAGAACTTTCATGAAGACAGTCTCTTCAAATTCTGTTGTTAGCAATGATGTTTTTGGCAAACAAAAAGATAAGGATTATCACCAAGTCAAGATGTGGCCACCCATTCGACAATTAGTCAACAAATCAATAGTTTCAAATTTTGGCGTATAAAAGGAGGTATTTGTCATGTATTTAGGCATTTTGATTTTTAGATCAAGATCATACTCTTTATTTTTTTCTTTAGATTTTTTTAATATTTAATTTTTATTTCATGTTATATTTTCCTTAATCTCTTGTTTATGCTTTTCATTTCCTTTATTATACTTATGTTCTTATGTTGTTTATTTATATTTCTCTTCTTCATTGTGTTTAGTTAAGTTTATTATGTCAAGGTGAAAGAGTTTCACTAATAGTATTGGGATAAGTATAATATAAACTCAATATGGATTTCAATGCTTATATCCTAAACAATTTGCTATTAACATGTCTTATCATTTTTATCTTATTAATTCTTAATACCTTGTTTATTAAATTATTAATTTAGATTTATGTCGTATAACATTCGGTACAACAAATGCTTGACACTTTCATAGCCAACTATATCGTATAACTACACATGTGCTATGAAAGGAACTTGATTTGTTGTTAACATGAGTTAGCATCATGAATTCCTGACAATATTTAAAAGTTTGGTGTTGCTTAAATAAGATAATTAATATGATCATATTAATAATTTATAATGAGTTATTAATGATAAATCAACTAATTGGAACCACTTTTGTGTATGGTTTTCAATTGAATAATAAAAACAGTTTATATTACATTTATTTTTAATACCATTAGTGGATCCTCTAACCTTAACATTTGTTTTTATCATTGTTTCATCCTCATATTAATCTTACATATTAAAGTCCTCTTTAACTCATTATTATTATTATTATTATTATTATTATTATTATTATAGTTAATCTCCTTGTGGTTCGACTCTTGTTTTGCTGGGTTATTTATTACTTCGACACTTCTGCACTTAGAAATAGACATCAATCTTTTAGTCGTGTCAACCTTCATGAACAAGTCCATGTTTTAAACAGTTTTCAAAGGCCCAATCATAACCCATACTCACAAACATACAATCTTGGTTGGAGAAATTGCTCAAATATCAGTTGGAAGAGTGATAACAATAATGCACAAGCTTCACAGTCAGCATTTCAAGCACACCATAATTTTCAAAATTCTCATGGATATGCACTTCTTTATGCTCCATCTTTTAGAAAAAATCTTGAGGAAACATTGCATGTATTCATTGAAAAGCAAGAGAAAATCAACACTCAAAATACTCAAATCATGACATATTTGAAAAATACTCTTGCAATATTCACATCTGCTCTCAATTTTCAGGAGAAAGGTAAGTTTTATTTTAACCACAACAAAATCCCAATGGACAATACAATGCAAATGCAAGTAGTTTTGAAAACCAATACATGAATCAAGTCAAATTAGTCATTACTCTCTATAGTGGTAAGGTTATTGAAAAACTTATTCTTGAACCTTGTGAGAAAAAAGATGAGTCAATCTTTGAGGGTAAGGAAGAGGTTGAACCTGAACATTACAAAGAAAAGACTAATTCCTTGCAAATACTTTCATTTTCTCATACCATGACTAAACAAAAAAAACTTAATCATAACTATGAAATCTTTAAAACTTTCAAATAAGTAAGGATCAATATACCTTTATTGGATGTTATTAAACATGTACCTTCCTATTATTTTAGGACATCCGTTTCTAACAACTTCTAATACATTGATTAATTTAGGAATAGACTAATGAAGTTACAATTTGGAAATATGATATTGGAGATGAATATTGTCAATATTTGCAAGCAATCTGGAGATTTACAAAAAGTAGATCTTATTGAAGAATTAGTTTACGATCAACTTGAATCTATTTTAAGTAAAATAGAGTTTAATAAATATGCAAATTTACAAATTATTTATTCTTAAAAAACAAATCAAGGACAAGAAAGACATCGAAAATGTTGATATGAATCTTTTATCAAAATTGATAATAGATTCGACATTTAACATCACATCAATCGATAATTACTTTTCTAATAAATCTTTACTTTCTCTTAGTTCAATGCATTGGTTTGTAGAAAATATCAAGTTTCTTGCTTTAGGATTTTTGCCAGTTCACTAGAGTATCAAAGACAAAGGAAAGTTTTTGAATGAAGTGAAGAACTTTTATTAGGATGATCTTTACTTATTCAAATATTATCCTGATAAAATATTTTGAAAATTCTTTCCCAATAATGAGGTAAGCAGGGTCATTAAATTTTATCATTATAAGGCATGTGGGGGTCGTTTCTTATAAAAAATGACAACTGTAAAAATCTTACAATATAGATTCTATTGGCCCACCATGTTCAAAGACACATATGTGTTCTGTAAAGTTTATGAAAATTATCAAAAGTTAGGATTTCTTTCAAAACATAAAGAATCTTTAGATAATCTTCTATTGAATTTTATGACATATCCTAGTGGAGATGTGCATTATGCAATTTATGATTTATGACCACAATTTCATATAGAACATGCTCGACATAGTCTTAGGAATCTAATTAAAAAAGACCATGTTTGCTAGTTTTTAAGAAAACTAGATGAGAAGTTTATCTCCAACCCATAAAGGGCGTTTAAGCCGTTTTTGGAGGTAAAACCAAGGGAAGATGTGAGCCACAATCACAACTATGATTTAAGCATTAGTTTGTAAAAATTTATGTCTTTTGATTTTATTAATCACATAGTATTTGTGTTTTGTTGTTTCTTATATTTGTTTAAGTGTGTTTTAGGTTTGTCAGTGTTTGTTGTTTCAAGTGATGTCTTTTATATTTTATCTTTTTACCTTAGAACATTGAGAACAATGTCTCATTTTGGTTTGGGGGGTAGTAGTTGATAAAAAAAAAACTAACTTACCAACTAACTGTTTTTTTTTTTTAATAAAATCATTTGACAAAACTGTTATTACTAGGATGACAGAGTAAGAGAGAATTTTATTGACTCTTGAGACGTATCTTAGTAAATATTTTTCAATGGTTATTTGTAATATTCATAACAAGGTATATCATATACTTCTCTTGAAATATTCAAGTTTACAAACTCTCGCATTATCATCAATTGATTTTGCTTATATATTCATTTAACTAGCATTATTAAACCTTTATTTTCACACACATTTTAACATATGATTGTGAGTTGCACATTGGATTATTATGTTATTTATGTTCTTTTGTTAAAGAAAACAACTGAGGGAAAGGAATAATATATAATTTGCAAAACAAGAAAAAAAAACAAAAATTAATGATAATAAAAACATAGATAAGTTTGGTTTCGTAATCTCTGACACGACTAAAAGATTGATGTCTTCTCCCAAGTGCAGGAGTGTCGAAGTAATAAATAACCCGGCAAGACCGGGGTCGAACCACAGGGAGGTTATTTATACAAATTATAAATAACAATAATACAACAACAATTTCAATAGCAATAACAACAACAACAATAATAATAATAATAATAATAATAACAATAATAATAATAATAACAATAATAACAACAATAATAATAATAATAGTAATAATAATAATAATAAAGAAACAGAAGAAGAAGAAGATGATGATGAGAACTTGGAGATGGAAAATTAATGTAAGGATTAAACAATAATAATAACAAATGTCAAGGTTAGAGGTTCCACTAATGGTATATCAAACAAGTATAGTATAAACTCTTATTATTGAATTGGAAACCACACACAAAGGAGGTTCCAATCAGATTATATATTGTTAACATCATTACATTAGTCATCTTATTCAATTAATGCTAATACTTGTAAATCTCGTCAAGCATTCATGATTATAACTTATGTTAACAACAAATCAAGTTCCTTTCATAGCTCAGGTGTCGGTTATACCATACATTATGGGCTATGAAAGTGCCAAGCATTTGTTGTACCAAGTGTTATACAACATAAATCAAGATTAGTCATTTAACAAGCAAAGTATTAAAGAGTGAACAAGATAACAAATATAAAACATGTTAGTACCAAACATTAAAGTCCATATTAAGTTTACATTATACTTATTCTCACACCATTAGTGTAACCTTTTCACCTTGACATAATTAACTTAGCTAGACATAATGAAAGAAAGGAAAACAAATAAACAAAATAAGAACATAAAAGTTAACTAAGTAAAGGAAAGGAAATGAAAGGCATAAACTTGATATTAATGAAAGTAAAGCATAAACATTACAAAAAATACAAAGAGAGAAAATAAGAGCATGATCTTGATCTGGAAACCAAGATGCCTAAATGCATGGCAAATGCCGCCTTTTATAGGCCAAAATTGGGAACTATTGATTTGATGACTAATTGATAAGTGGTTGGCCAACTTTTGACTTGGTGACAATCCTTATCTTCTCTTGTCTGCCCAAAACGTCATTCATAACGTCACAATTGGAGCCAGTTGCAAACATTCAGCTCATTTGGACTTCTAGAAAGTTGTAGGCAATTGTCTCAGCTTTCTTGTGTAAAACATTCAGCTCATTTGGACTTCTAGAACTCCAGATATGGCTAAAATACCGAATAGTGCTCGGGCTGGAAGACAGATTCGGGCTTCTTTGTTGTTGCTACAATTTGGACTTGATAATGGCCTTTTTAGATCTTGAGCTCCATATGAAAGTTGTAGGCCTATGTCTTACCTTTCCATCCATATAAATTGGACCTAAATCTCAGATATATAGCTCTAGATATGACCCAATTACCGAACAGTGTTCCCGTTTGGATTGCACCGACATCTCTTTTCTAAGTTTGGCCATCTCTTTATCCTTGCAATTTAAGTTCTTCAAGTCATCAATCAATCCTTTCATTTATGTGATAGGCCTGCATTTAAAATGAACATTTACCACAAATTAAAGGCATCTTATATTATTAGATATATTATTATAAAACATGTTTTGGTTAAGGAGTTATTGATACTTCAAGTGCAAAATGATGATATAAAACCATGATAAAAATGCACTTTTAAGTACTAATCACACCCCCCAACCAGCTTATTACTAGTCCCTAGTAATCAAAGCGTAAAATAGAAAAACAATTTGCAAATTCCACAAAGCAAGGTATTCATCATTTAACTTCCATTAATCTATCCAGATAAACAAACTCTCATTAAATTTATATATCTTCTCAATACCTCTTAACAAGATATTAATAAACCTTTCTTTTGTGCTCAATGTATCAACACATAATTATGGGGCTTTTCTTGGAAGAAAACAAAATTTTTATTCTAATGTTTAAGGTTAACTTCCTTGGGCTGGGATTATTATTTTTGTCTTTTTTTTTTAAATATATATACATATAATTTAAAAACATCATGCATCTTTAATCCATGTAACGAGCTTTCAGCTAATGACTCCCAGACCAGTTGGTCTTAGGGCATTAGGTGTTAAGACACCCCTACGAGCTTAGTAACTCGGGTCGCAGATACTGATATGTAGATAGTGCAATGTTTGATTCCCTTAAGCTTTTCTCCTCAACCCATGTAACAAGCGTTGGGCCAATAGCTCCCAAGTCAGTTGACTTTAGGGTATTAGGTGTTAAAACACCCCTTCGGGCTTAATTGCTTAGGTTAGGGAGGCTACGAAACCAAACTTATCTTTTTTTCTTTTTTTCTTTTTTTTCATGTTTTTTTTTGTTTTTGTTTTTTAATTATATACAATCCCTTTCTCTTAGTTGTTACCTTTAACAAAAGAACATAAATAATGTAATAATCCAATATGCAACCCACAATCATATGTTAAAGTGTGTGTGTGTAAATTAAGGTTTAAGAATACATGTTAAATAAGTATATGAGCAGAATTAAGTGGTAACAATACGAGAGTTTGTAAATCTGAATATTTCAGGAAGTATTATAATAGACCTTGTTAAGAATGGTTACTAAGATGCGTCTCAAGAGTCACTTTAACAAAAGAGCTCCTTTACTCTGTCATCCTAGTAACAACAATTATGCACATGCTTTATGAAATGAAAAACAATTTTTTTTTTATCAACTACTACCCTCTCCTCCCAACCAAAACGAGACATTGTCCTCAAAGTTTTAAGGTAGAAAGATAGAGTATAGAAGATATCACCTGAAATAACGAACACCGACAAACCTGAAACACACTAAAACAAAAATAAGAAATAACAAAACACAATAATAAAACCAAAAGACACAAATTCACAAATGAAGGCTCAAATCCAATCTAAGCTTTTTACGGCTTTCCTTAGATGACCAATTTATGCGACTCATGGAAGGATCAATCACAGGAATGAAAGATTGTAGTTGGTCAATCAATTGTTCAGCAGTAGCAACAGAGATTATGATTCGTCATGCAGAAGATGTTAGAAATTCCTATTCCACAGCATGATCAAGAAAAGACAATAATTTATCATAATAACCATTAACATTTAACAAACCTATGGGTTTATGGTGAATGTGTAGTTGAGCCCAAGAGGAAATATGAAAGATCTCTTCCAATGTGCATAGACCACCTGGTAAAGCAATGAAGGCATCAGCATGGTTAAACATTGCATTCATTCGAGCTGACATTGTGGAGACCTGAAGTTCCTCTCCAATTTTTTTTCCAATGATGTCCCCTTGTGCCAAAGCTTCAGGGACGACCCCTAAAACTTGACTACCTCCTAAAAATGCAACTATTGACACACCTCCCATTAACCCAAGACTGCCTCCCCATACACAAAATGAATCTTTCTCTCAGCTAGCACCTGACCAAGATGATTTGCTGATTCTAAAAACTCCTTTTCTTTCCTAGGACTAGATCCACCGAAAACACAAATATTTCTTATTTGATGACCTGAGGAACTTGCCATTTCTACACACTTTTGTATTTGTTGAATGTATGGGTTGAGTAGAAATGAAAGGAAGGAAGAGAGGGTTTTATAGATGAGAAATGAGACAGGCAATCATAACACCTATATGTAGGCCAGCTGGAGTCTCACACTCTCTCTCTCTCTCTCTATTTATTTATTTATTTATTTACTTTTTGAAAAAGCATATGTATGTACAGGTAGTTGTGATTGTGGCTCACATCTTCCCTTGGTTTTACGTTCAAGAACGGCTTAAACGCCCTCTATAGGTCGGGGATAGGCTTCCCATCCAGTTTTCTTAAAAACTGGCAAACAGGGTCTTTTTTAGTCAGATTCCCAAGACTAAGTCGATCATGTTCTTTATGAAATAGTGGCCATAAATCATGAATTACACGATGCACATCTCCACTAGGATGCGTCTCAAGAGTCAATAGAAGATTATATAAAGACTCCTTACTCAGGCCATCCTTAATGAATTGTATTTTATCTTCACGGTTTATAGATACCATTCCTAAATAACGACATTGTGTATTACAAGTCCATCTAGCACATCAATGACAGACTTCTAGTCGTTTTGCACGACGTTTCTTTGCAAAAGTGCTTTTACCTGTTCCAGGCATGTGTGAAATGAAGAAGTTAGAGGACTCACCTGACAATCGGACCTTTGCTTCAATCAACCAGCGAATATCTTCAGGAATTCCATGATTTATTAACAATCTCAATCTTGCACATCTAGCATGGTAAATTTTTGTAATCGCATTCTGAGGCAGAGCGGGAAAATAATTTTTCAATTTTTCAAGATTAGTGTCCATTTTCAAATGAGAATTGGAAGAGAGATTCAAAGAATTGCACAAATATATACACAGATATCAGTTATTGTGGGAAACTGAAAGAACCGACTTAAGTCATGGAGTACCGTTGTCCGCCATTTGACCGGGGTGAGAGAAACTTGCAAAAATCACTCAAAAAGAAACAAAAAAACAATGTGAGAAAAACAAAATAATCAACCTTTATCTATAAGATCATTCAAACCAGTTGATTTATTTTCACTAGGAAAATTATCAAAGTAAGCTTTCAAACGATGTCCATTTTCCTTAAAATCATTGTCATTCATTGAATTCTGAATATCACAGACCTCATAAGGATTGTTCCATCTTAATCTTAGCTCTTTAGGGAATGCATAGAGTTGAGAATCATAAAACAAAACTTTTTGACTAGTGTCAATTTTTTAACAATTTTCACAAGTTTTGCAGAATGCATGTGTGTCCTTAAACATGGTGGGCCAATAAAATCTATTTTGAAAGATTTTTGTAGCTGTCTTTTTTGATGAGAAATAACTTCCACATGCTTCAGAATGACAAAGTTTAATGACACTACTTACCTTATTGTCGGGAATGAATCTTTGAAATATTTGATCAGGACAATATTTGAATAAGTTAGGGTCATCACAATAAAAATTCTTCACTTCGTTCAAAAATTTTTCTTTGTCTTGGGTACTCCAATCAGCTGGCAAATCTCCTAAAGCAAGAAAATTAATATTTTTATCATACCAACGCATTAGACTAAGAGAAAGTAAGGATTCGTTAGGAAAGTAATCATCGATTGGTGTGATGCCAGATGTCGAATCTGTTGTCACTATTGACAAAAGATTCGCATCAATATTTTCGGTGTGTTTTTCCTTCGTGATTTCTTCCTCAGAATAAATCATTTGTAAATCTTCATATTCATCCAACTCATTTTTACTTAAAGTAAATTCAAGTTGATCATAAACTAATTCGTCAATATGATCTACTTCTTGTAAATCATTATCATCTCCAGGTTGCTTGCAAATGTTGAAAATATTCATCTCCAATGTCATGTTTTTAAATGATAGCTTCATCAGTCCATTCCTACAATTAATCAATGCGTTAGAAGTTGCAAGAAATGGACGTCCTAAAATAACAGGAAATGAATTACATGCTTCAACAGGTTCTGTGTCCAAGACAATAAAATCCACAGGATAAATGAATTTATCGACTTGTACTAACATATCTTCAATTATTCCTCTAGGCACTTTTACAGATCTATCGGCAAGTAAAAGAGATATAGAAGTTGGTTTTAACTCACCTAGATTGAGACTTTGAAAAACTGAATATGGAAGTAAATTCACACTCGCTCCAAGATCAAGTAAAGCTCTTTCAATTTTATGCTCTCCAATAAAGCAAGAAATTGTAGGACAACCAGGGTCTTTATATGTCAAAGCATTATTGTTCTGAAGAATGGCACTTACTTGTTCCGCTAGAAAGGCTTTCTTTTTCACATTCAGTTTCCTCTTCACAGTGCATAGATCTTTCAAAAATTTAGCATAGGAAGGAACCTGTTTAATAGCATCCAACAAAGGTATATTGATCCTTACCTGTTTGAAAGTTTCAAAGATTTCAGAGTTGTGATTAACTTTCCTTTGTTTGGTCATGGCTTGAGGAAATGGAAGTGCTGGCAAAGAATCAATCTTTTCTTTGCAATTTTCAAATTCAACCCCTTCCTTACCCTCAGAGATTGACTCATCATCTTTCTCATAAGGTTCACGAGAGGGTTTTTCAATAACCTTACCACTGCGCAGAGTAGTGACTGATTTGACTTGATCCAAGTGTTGGCTTCCGGAACTACTTGCATTTGCATTGTATTGCCCTTTGGGATTTTGTTGTGGTTGAGATGGAAACTTACCTTTCTCTTGGAAACTGAGAGCAGATGTTAATTTAGCGAGTATCTTTAAAATCTGTCATGTTTTGAGCAAGTTGAGTATTGATTGTCTCTTGCTTTTCAATGAATGCATGCAATGTTTCCTCAAGATTTCTTCTAAGGGGTGGAGCATAAGGAGGTGCATATCCATGAGAATTTTGGAAATTGTGGTGTGCTTGAAATGGTGATTGTGAAGTTTCTGCATTGTTGTTCTCACTCTTCCAACTAAAATTTGGGTGATTTCTCCAACCAGGGTTGTATGTTTGGGAGTATGGGTTGTGGTTGCCCCTTTGAAAACTGTTTAAAGCATGGGCTTGTTCATGGAGACATTCCTTAAAAAAAGGCAAGGTTATACAATCGTTGGTTCAGTGTTCATTTGTTTCACAGATTTGACACACAATGTTTTCAACAGATTTTAATTGACCACTCTTTTTCAATTCTAGTGCCTCGACTTTTCTAGCTAAAGATGCAAACTTGGCTTGAAGGTCATGATCTTCCCTAAGGTTGTACATGCCTCCACTAGATGTGTGAGGTTGAGTTTTACTCGGTGCCTCATAAGTACCCGGAGTGTCCCAATTTTGAGCATTTTCAGCTAACAAGTCTAAGTACTTCATTGCTTCATCAGGGTTTTTATCTTCAAAAGTTCCATTGCACATCAATTCAACCATTTGCCTATCTTTAGGTGTTAACCCTTCATAGAAATGTGAAACCAATCTCCATGTTTCAAAACCATGATGAGGGCAAGTACTAAGCAAGTCTCGATACCTATCCCAACATTGGTAAAATGTTTCTCCTGGTTTTTGAGTGAAAGTGGTGATTTGTCTCTTGAAAGAGTTTGTTCTATGAGATGGGAAAAACTTCTTTAAAAATTGTTGTTGCATTTCATCCCAAGCACGAATAGATCCTGGTCTTAAATTTTGTAGCCATGTTTTAGCTTTATCTTTTAATGAAAAAGGAAAGAGCTTTAATCTGATGGTGTTCATGCTACAATTTAAATTATTATATATGTTGCAAACCTCCTCAAATTCCCTTAAATGCAGGTATGGATTTTCCAATTCTAAGCCATGAAAAGAAGGTAAAAGTTGAATAATGCCTGGTTTAAAATTGAAATGAGATGCATCAGGAGGAAAAACTATGCATGATGGTGCACTTGTTCTTGTGGGATTCATGTGGTCTCTAAGTGTTCTAGCACGGTTATTCTCATTATTTTCATTATGAAGTGATTGATTATCTTCTTCGGCCATATTTTCTGAAAATGATGAGGATACCCTACAAAGTCTACCACTTGATGTACGTGACCACACTTTCATGCACGTGTAGAAATAAAATAAAAAAAAAAGAAGAAAGCAAAAGAAGGAGGAAGAAAACAAAATAAAAAGAAACAAAAGAAAAGAAACAAAGTTATATACAAGAAAAGTGAAAAGAGAAAATAAAATAAATATTATAATTTATACAAGAACTTACCTCCCCGGCAACGGCGCCAAAAACTTGACACGACTAAAAGATTGATGTCTTCTCCCAAGTGCAGGAGTGTCGAAGTAATAAATAACCCGGCAAGACCGGGGTCGAACCACAGGGAGGTTATTTGTACAAATTATAAATAACAATAATACAACAACAATAACAGTAACAACAACAGCAACAACAATAATAATAATAATAATAATAGTAATACTAATAATAATAATAATAGTAGTAGTAGTAGTAGTAGTAGTAGTAGTAGTAATAATAATAATAATAATAAAGAAAGAGAAGAAGAAGATGATGATGAGAACTTGGAGATGGAAAATTAATGTAAGGATTAAGCAATAATAATAACAAATGTCAAGGTTAGAGGTTCCACTAATGGTATATCAAACAAGTATAGTATAAACTCTTATTATTGAATTGGAAACCACACACAAAGGAGGTTCCAATCAGATTATATATTGTTAACATCATTACATTAGTCATCTTATTCAATTAATGCTAATACTTGTAAATCTCGTCAAGCATTCATGATTATAACTTATGTTAACAACAAATCAAGTTCCTTTCATAGCTCAGATGTCGGTTATACCATACATTATGGGCTATGAAAGTGCCAAGCATTTGTTGTACCAAGTGTTATACAACATAAATCAAGATTGGTCATTTAACAAGCAAAGTATTAAAGAGTGAACAAGATAACAAATATAAAACATGTTAGTATCAAACATTAAAGTCCATATTAAGTTTACATTATACTTATTCTTACACCATTAGTGTAACCTTTTCACCTTGACATAACTAACTTAGCTAGACATAATGAAAGAAAGCAAAATAGATAAACAAAATAAGAACATAAAAGTTAAGTAAAGGAAAGGAAATGAAAGGCACAAACTTAATATTAATGAAAGCAAAGCATAAACATTACAAAAAATACAAAGAGAGAAAGGAAGAGCATGATCTTGATCTGGAAACCAAGATGCCTAAATGCATGGCAAATGCCTCCTTTTATAGGCCAAAATTGGGAACTATTGATTTGATGACTAATTGATAATTGGGTGGCCAACTTTTGACTTGGTGACAATCCTTATCTTCTCTTGTCTGCCCAAAACGTCATTCATAACGTCATAATTGGAGCCAGTTGCAAACATGAAAGTTGTAGGCAATTGTCTCAGATTTCTTGTGTAAAAATTTCAGCTCATTTGGACGTTTAGAACTCCAGATATGGCCAAAATACCGAACAGTGCTCGGGCTGGAAGACAGATTCGGGCTTCTTTGTTGTTGCTACAATTTGGACTTGATAATGGCCTTTTTAGATCTTGGGCTCCATATGAAAGTTGTAGGCCTATGTCTTACCTTTCCATCCATATAAATTGGACCTAAATCTGAGATATATAGCTCTAGATATGACCCAATTACCGAATAGTGTTCCGGTTTGGATTGCACCGACATCTCTTTTCTATGTTTGGCCATCTCTTTATCCTTGCAATTTAAGTTCTTCAAGTCATCAATCTATCCTTTCATTTATGTGATAGGCCTGCATTTAAAATGAACATTTACCATAAATTAAAGGTATCTTATATTATTAGATATATTATTATAAAACATATTTTAGTTAAGGAGTTATTGATATTTCAAGTGCTAAATGATGATATAAAACCATGATAAAAATGCACTTTTAAGTACTAATCATTAAAAGTTCCTTTCATAGCTCAGGTGTCGGTTATACCATACAGTATGGGCTATGAAAGTGCCAAGCATTTGTTGTACCAAAGTGTTATACAACATAAATCAAGATTAGTCATTTAACAAGCAAAGTATTAAAGAGTGAACAAGATAACAAATACAAAACATGTTAGTATTATCTTTAATTGTGACATCAAATTCTTGAAGTAACAAAATCCAACGCACCAATCTAGCCTTAGATTCTTTCTTAGAAAGAAGATATTCCAATGTTGCATGATCACTAAAAACAACAACAGGTGAGCCAACAAGATAAGACCTGAATTTTTCACATGCAAATACTACTACAAGTAATTCGTTTTTAGTGGTGGTATAATTTATTTGAGCACTATTTAAAGTTTTACTTGCATAGTAAATCACATAAGGTTTCTTATCTTTTCTTTGTCCCAAAATAGCACCTACGGCATAATCACTAGTATCACACATTATTTCAAAAGGTAATGACCAATCAGGAGGTTGAATGACAGGAGTACAAGTAAGCAAGTTTTTAAGTTTAACAAAGGCTTTTTCACAATGTTTAGTCCATTCAAAAATATTATCCTTTGTTAGAAGGTTACTTAAGGGCTTAGATATTACGCTAAAATCTTTGATGAACCTTCTATAAAAACCAGCATGTCCTAGGAATGATCTAACATCTTTAAGAGATTTTGGTGTTGGCAAGTTTGCAATTAACTTGATTTTAGATTTGTCAACCTCAATTCCTTTTGATGAAACAATGTGACCAAGTACAATGCCGTTTGTTACCATAAAATGATATTTTTCCCAATTCAGCACAAGATTCTTCTCTTCACACCTGGTCAAAACCTTTTCTAAGTTAGTCAAACAATCATCAAATGAATCGCCAAAAACAGAAAAATCATCCATGAAAATCTCAAGAAAATGTTCAACCATATCACTAAATATACTAAGCATGCATCTTTGAAATGTGGCTGGTGCATTACATAATCCAAAAGGCATCCTTCGATATGCAAAAGTACCAAATGGACATGTGAAAGTAGTCTTTTCTTGATCTTCCAATGCAATTTCAATTTGGTTGTAACCTGAATAGCCATCTAGGAAACAATAAAATTCATGACCTGCAACTCTTTCTAGGATTTGATCCATGAAAGGTAAAAGAAAATGATCTTTTCTAGTCATTGAATTAAGTTTCCTATAGTCAATGTACATGCGCCAACCAGTAACAGTTCTAGTGGGAATTAACTCATTGTTCTCATTTGTTATGACAGTGACTCCAGACTTCTTGGGTACAACTTGGGTAGGACTTACCCATTTGCTGTCAGAAATAGGATAAATGATTTCATTATCTAGAAGCTTAATGACTTCATTTTTCACTACTTCTTTCATATTAGGATTTAGCCTTCGTTGCATTTCTCTAGAGGGTTTAGCATTTTCCTCTAAATAAATTCTGTGTGTAACAATCAAAGGACTAATTCCTTTTATATCAGTTATGGTCCATCCTAATGCATTTTTGTGCATTTTCAGAGTTTGTAATAACTTACCTTCTTGATGTGCATTAAGTTTGGAAGAGATTATTACCAGAAAAGTTTCATTTTCTCCCAAAAATGAGTATTTGAGATTGGATGCCAACGGCTTCAAATCAGGTTTTGGTGGGTGAACACTTGAAGGTATGGACTTAATTGGTCGTGGTGGCAATTCCTCAATTTGTGGCCTCCAATTACTTGTCTTTGATCTTGAAGGTATAGACTTAATTGATCATGGTGGCAATTCCTCAATTTATGGCCTCCAATTACTTGTCTTTGATTCTTGCTGAAAATAAATCATTTGCAAATCATCAGATTCATCAATCTCAATTGCATTGGAAGTGGTTGGAAATTGATCATGAATTAATTTTTTAGTAAAGTCCACTTCCTGTAAATCATTATCATCTCTAGGTTGCTTGCAAATGTTGAAAATATTCATCTCCAATGTCATGTTTCCAAATGATAGCTTCATTAGTCCATTCCTACAATTAATCAATGCATTAGAAGTTGCAAGAAATGGACGTCCTAAAATAACAGGACATGAATTACATACTTCAACAGGTTGTGTGTCCAAGACAATAAAATCCATAGGATAAATGAATTTATCGACTTATACTAACACATCTTCAATTATTCCTCTAGGCACTTTTACAGATCTATCGGCAAGTAAAAGAGTTATAGAAGTTGGTTTTAACTCACCTAGATTGAGACTTTGAAAAACTGAATATGGAAGTCAATTCACACTAGCACCAAGATCAAGTAAGGCTCTTTCAATTTTATGCTCTCCAATAAAGCAAGAAATTGTAGGACAACCAGGGTCTTTATATTTCAAAGCATTATTGTTTTGAAGAATAGCACTTACTTGTTCGGCTAGAAAGGCTTTCTTTTTCACATTCAGTTTCCTCTTCACAGTGCATAGATCTTTCAAAAATTTAGCATAGGAACGGCTAGAAAGGCTTTATTTTTCACATTTAGTTTCCTCTTCACGGTGCATAGATCTTTCAAAAATTTAACATAGGAAGGAACCTGTTTAATAGCGTCCAACAAAGGTATATTGATCCTTACCTGTTTGAAAATTTCAAAAATTTCAGAGTTGTGATTGACTTTCCTTTGTTTGGTCATGACTTGAGGAAATGGAAGTGCTAGCGGAGAATCAGTCTTTTCTTTGCAATTTTCAGATTCAACCCCTTCCTTACCCTCAAAGATTGACTCATCATCTTTCTCATAAGGTTCAAGAGAGGGTTTTTCAATAACCTTACCACTGCGCAAAGTAGTGACTGATTTGACTTGATCCATGTGTTGGCTTCCAGAACTACTTGCATTTGCATTGTATTGCCCTTTGGGATTTTGTTGTGTTTGAGATGGAAACTTACCTTTCTCTTGGAAACTGAGAGCAGATGTTAATTTAGCAAGAGTATCTTTAAAATCTGTCATGTTTTGAGCAAGTTGAGTATTGATTGTCTCTTGCTTTTCAATGAATGCATGCAATGTTTCCTCAAGATTTCTTCTAGGAGGTGGAGCATAAGGAGGTGCATATCCATGAGAATTTTGGAAATTATGGTGTGCTTGAAACGGTGGTTGTGAAGTTTGTGCATTGTTGTTCTCACTCTTCCAACTGAAATTTGGGTGATTCCTCCAACCAGGGTTGTATGTTTGGGAGTATGGGTTGTGGTTGGCCCTTTGAAAACTGTTTAAAGCATGGGCTTGTTCATGGAGACATTCCTTAAAAGAAGGCAAGGTTGGACAATCGTTGGTTGAGTGTTCATTTGTTTCACAGATTTGACACACAATGTTTTCAACAGATTTTAATTGACCACTCTTTTTCAATTCTAGTGCCTCGACTTTTCTAGCTAAAGATGCAAACTTGGCTTGAAGGTCATGATCTTCCCTAAGGTTGTACATACCTCCACTAGATGTATGAGGTTGAGTTTTACTCGGTGCCTCATAAGTACCCGCGGTGTCCCAATTTTGAGCATTTTCAGCTAACAAGTCTAAGTACTCCATTGCTTCATCAGGGTCTTTATCTTCAAAAGTTCCATTGCACATCAATTCAACCATTTGCCTATCTTTAGGTGTTAACCCTTCATAGAAATGTGAAACCAATCTCCATGTTTCAAAACCATGATGAGGGCAAGTACTAAGCAAGTCTCGATACCTATCCCAACATTGGTAAAATGTTTCTCCTGGTTTTTGAGTGAAAGTAGTGATTTGTCTTTTGAAAGAGTTTGTTCTATGAGATGGAAAAAACTTCTTTAAAAACTGTTGTTGCATTTCATCCCAAGCACGAATGGATCCTGGTCTTAAATTTTGTAGCCATGTTTTAGCTTTATCTTTTAATGAAAAAGGAAAAAGCTTTAATCTGATGGTGTTCATGCTACAATTTAAATTATTATATGTGTTGCACACCTCCTCAAATTCCCTTAAATGCAAGTATGGATTTTCCAATTCCAAACCATGAAAAGAAGGTAAAAGTTGAATAATACCTGGTTTAAAATTAAAATGAGATGCATCAGGAGGAAAAACTATGCATGATGGTGCACTTGTTCTTGTGGGATTCATGTGGTCTCTAAGTGTTCTAGCACGGTTATTCTCATTATTCTCATTATGAAGTGATTGATTATCTTCTTCGGCCATATTTTCTGAAAATGATGAGGATACCCTACAAAGTCTACCACTTGATGTACGTGACCACACTCTCATGCACGTGTAGGAATAAAATAAAAAAGAAGAAGAAAGCAAAAGAAGGAGGAAGAAAACAAAATAAAAAGAAACAAAAGAAAAGAAACAAAGTTATATACAAGAAAAGTGAAAAGAGAAAATAAAATAAATACTATAATTTATACAAGAACTTACCTCCCCGGCAACGGCGCCAAAAACTTGACACGACTAAAAGATTGATGTCTTCTCCCAAGTGCAGGAGTGTCGAAGTAATAAATAACCCGGCAAGACCGGGGTCGAACCACAGGGAGGTTAATTGTACAAATTATAAACAACAATTATAAAACAACAATAACAACAACAGTAATAATAATAATAATAATAATAATAATAATAGAATATTTCAGGAAGTATTATAATAGACCTTGTTAAGAATGGTTACTAAGATGCGTCTCAAGAGTCACTTTAACAAAAGAACTCCTTTACTCTGCCATCCTAGTAACAACAATTATGCACATGCTTTATGAAATGAAAAACAATTTTTTTTTTATCAACTACTACCCTCTCCCCCCAACCAAAACGAGACATTGTCCTCAATGTTCTAAGGTAGAAAGATAGAGTATAGAAGATATCACCTGAAATAACGAACACTGACAAACCTGAAACACACTGAAACAAATATAAGAAACAACAAAACACAATAATAAAACCAAGCATGTGTATGTACAGGTAGTTGTGATTGTGGCTCACATCTTCCCTTGGTTTTACGTCCAAGAACGGCTTAAACGCCCTCTATGGGTCGGGGATAGGCTTCCCATCCAGTTTTCTTAAAAACTGGCAAACAGGGTCTTTTTTAGTCAGATTCCCAAGACTAAGTCTATCATGTTCTTTATGAAATAGTGGCCATAAATCATGAATTGCACGATGCACATCTCCACTAGGATGCGTCTCAAGAGTCAATAGAAGATTATCTAAAGACTCCTTACTCAGGCCATCCTTAATGAATTGTATTTTATCTTCACGGTTTATAGATACCATTCCTAAAGAACGACATTGTGTATTACAAGTCCATCTAGCACATCGATGACAGACATCCAGTCGTTTTGCACGACGCTTCTTTGCAAAAGTGCTTTTACCTGTTCCAGGCATGTGTGAAATGAAGTTAGAGGACTCACCTGATAATCGGACCTTTGCTTCAATCAACCAACGAATATCTTCAGGAATTCCATGATTCATTAATAATCTCAATCTTGCACATCTAGCACGGTAAATTTTTGTAATCGCATTCTGAGGCAGAGCGGGAAAATACTTTTTCAATTTTTCAAGATTAGTGTCCATTTTCAAATGAGAATTGGAAGAGAGATTCAAAGAATTGCACAGATATATACACAGATATCAGTAATTGTGGGAAACTGAAAGAACCGACTTAAGTCACGGAGTACCGTTATCCGCCATTTGACCGGGGTGAGAGAAACTAGCAAAAATCACTCAAAAAGAAACACAAAAACAATGTGAGAAAAAAAATAATCAACCTTTATCTACAAAATCATTCAAACCAGTTGATTCGTTTTCATTAAGAAAATTATCAAAGTGAGCTTTCAAACGATGTCCATTTTCCTTAAAATCATTGTCATTCATTGAATTCTCAATATCACAGGCCCCATAAGGATTGCTCCATCTTGGTCTTAGCTCTCTAGGGACTGCATAGAGTTGAGAATTATAAAACAAAACTTTTTGACCAGTATCAATCTTTTGACAATTTTCACAAGTTTTGCAGAATGCATGTGTGTCCTTGAACATGGTGGGCCAATAAAATCCATTTTGAAAGATTTTTGCAGCAGTCTTTTTTGACGAGAAATAACTTCCACATGCTTCAGAATGACAAAGTTTAATGACACTACTTACCTCATTGTCGGGAATGAATCTTTGAAATATTTGATCAGGACAATATTTGAATAAGTTAGGGTCATCACAATAAAAGCTCTTCACTTCGTTCAAAAACTTTTCTTTGTCTTGGGTACTCCAATCAGCTGGCAAATCTCCTAAAGCAAGAAAATTGATATTTTTATCATACCAAGGCATTGAACTAAGAGAAAGTAAGGATTTGTTAGGAAAGTAATCATCGATTGGTGTGATGTCAGATGTCGAATCTGTTGTCACTGTTGACAAAAGATTTGCATCAACATTTTTGGTGCTTGTTTCATCCGTGATTTCTTCCTCAGAATAAATCATTTGCAAATCTTCAGTTTCATCCAATTCATTTTTACTTAAAGTAGATTCAAGTTGATCATAAACTAATTCGTCAATATGATCTACTTCTTGTAAATCATTATCATCTCCAGGTTGCTTGCAAATGTTGAAAATATTCATCTCCAATGTCATGTTTCCAAATGATAGCTTCATCAGTCCATTCCTACAATTAATCAATGCATTAGAAGTTGCAAGAAATGGACGTCCTAAAATAACAGGAAATGAATTACATGCTTCAACAGGTTCTGTGTCCAAGACAATAAAATCCACAGGATAAATGAATTTATCGACTTGTACTAACACATCTTCAATTATTCCTCTAGGCACTTTTACAGATCTATCGGCAAGTAAAAGAGATATAGAAGTTGGTTTTAACTCACCTAGATTGAGACTTTGAAAAACTGAATATGGAAGTAAATTCACACTAGCACCGAGATCAAGTAAGGCTCTTTCAATTTTATGCTCTCCAATAAAGCAAGAAATTGTAGGACAACCAGGGTCTTTATATTTCAAAGCATTATTGTTCTGAAGAATAGCACTTACTTGTTCGGCTAGAAAGGCTTTCTTTTTCACATTCAGTTTCCTCTTCACAATGCATAGATCTTTCAAAAATTTAGCATAGGAAGGAATCTGTTTAATAACATCCAGCAAAGGTATATTGATTCTTACCTGTTTGAAAGTTTCAAAGATTTCAGAGTTGTGATTGACTTTCCTTTGTTTGGTCATGGCATGAGGAAATGGAAGTGCTGGCAGTGAATAAGTCATTTCTTTGCAATTTTCAGATTCATCTCCTTCTTTACCGTCAGAGATTGACTCATCATCTTTCTCACAAGGTTCAACAGTGGGTTTTTCAATAACCTTACCATTGCAAAGAGTAGTCACTAATTTGACTTAATCCATATGTTGGCTTCCGGAACTACTTGCATTTGCATTGTATTGCCCCTTGGGATTTTGTTGTGGTTGTGATGGAAACTTACCTTTCTCTTGGAAACTGAGAGCAGATGTCAATTTTGCAAGAGTATCTTTAAAATCTGTCATGTTTTGAGCAAGTTGAGTATTGATTGTCTCTTGCTTTTTAATAAATACATGCAATGTGTCCTCAAGATTTCTTCTAGGAGGTGGAGCATAAGGAGGTGCATATCCATGAGAATTTTAGAAATTGTGGTGTGCTTGAAACGGTGGTTGTGAAGTTTGCACATTGGTATTATCACTCTTCCAACTAAAATTTGGGTGATTTCTCTAACCAGGGTTATATGTTTGGGAGTATAGGTTGTGGTTGGCCCTTTGAAAACTATTTAAAGAATAGGCTTGTTCATGAAGACATTCCTTAAAAGAAAGCAAAGTTGGATAGTTACCGGTTGAGTGTTCATTTGTTTCACATATTTGACACACAATGTTTTCAATAGATTTTAATTGACCACTCTTTTTCCATTCTAGTGCCTCGACTTTTCTAGCTAAAGATGCAAACTTGGCTTGAAGGTCATGATCTTCCCTAAGGTTGTACATACCTCCACTAGATGTATGAGGTTGAGTTTTACTCGGTGCCTCATAAGTACCCGCAGTGTCCCAATTTTGAGCATTTTCAGCTAACAAGTCTAAGTACTCCATTGCTTCATCAGGGTCTTTATCTTCAAAAGTTTCATTGCACATCAATTCAACCATTTGCCTATCTCTAGGTGTTAACCCTTCATAGAAATGTGAAACGAATCTCCATGTTTCAAAACCATGATGAGGGCAAGTATTAAGCAAGTCTCGATACCTATCCCAACATTGGTAAAATCTTTCTCCTAGTTTTTAAATGAAAGTGATGATTTGTCTTTTGAAAGAGCTTGTTCTGTGAGATGAGAAAAACTTCTTTAAAAACTGTTGTTGCATTTCATCCCAAGCACGAATGGATCCTGGTCTCAAATTTTGTAGCCATGTTTTAGCTTTATCTTTTAATGAAAAAGGAAAAAGCTTTAATCTGATGGTGTTCATGCTACAATTTGAATCATTATATGTGTTACACACCTCCTCAAATTCTCTTAAATGCAAGTATGGATTTTCCAATTCTAAGTCATGAAAAGAATGTAAAAGTTGAATAATGCCTGCTTTAAAATTAAAATGAGATGTATCGGGAGGAAAAACTATGCATGATGGTGCACTTGTTCTTGTTGGATTCATGTGGTCTCTAAGTATTCTAGCACGG
>NW_011501709.1:34642-34891 GCF_000495115.2 Populus euphratica
TTTTATATTATTATTTTGCACTTGAAGTATCAATAACTCCTTAACTAAAGCATGTTTTATAATAATATATCTAATAATATAAGATACCTTAAATTTGTGGTAAATATTCCTTTTAAATGCAGGCCTATCACATAAATGAAAATATTGATTGATGACTTTAAGAACTTAAATTGCAAGGGCAAAGAGATGGTCAAACTTAGAAAAGAGATGTCGGTGCAATCCAAACCGGAATACTGTTCGGTAATTGGG
>NW_011501704.1:0-9422 GCF_000495115.2 Populus euphratica
TCAACTAGAAATGATATTTTCATGACAATTTGGATAGGGACTTAGACTCTATTAAACTGAAAATTCATAATTTCCAAGATTGAAACAATCTTGAGGCTTATTTGGAGTAGGAGAAAAAGGTTAATTGGAGTTTTAATTGTCATAGATATTCTGAACAAAAAAAGATGAAGTTGGTGGTCATTAAATTTATAGATTATGCATTGATTTGATAAGATCAGATTATGATTAGTATGATAAGGAATAAGGAGCAACTTATAGAAATGGGGAAAAGATGAAATTCTTGATGAGAAAGAGTTTTGTTCCTGATTACTATTATAAGGATCTATATATGAAGCTATAAGGTTTTAACTTAAGGTTCTAAGACAATAGATGATTATCATAATGAGATAAAGATTGAAGTGATTTAGGTCAATATTGTTGATGATGGAGAATCTATCATGGCTAAACTTTTTAATAGGTTGAATATGGACATTACCAATGTTTTGTAGTTACAACATTATGTGAAGTTGAAAGACATGGTATATATAGCAATAAAAATGAAAGGACAAATTAAAAGAAGAGGTAATGTAAAACATAAACCAGTTCAACATCTTTTTCATCAATTTGGAGGCCAAATATAAAGATAGAAGTGGTCACTCAACCGAAGTCCTTTATATATGCTAAGGCTAAACTACCTAAGGCCAATAATAAGACTCATACAGATGAGGAAGGTAAAACCAATTCACAAACTATGTGTAATTATAATATAACTTGTTTCAAGTGTTTGGAGAGTGTACACATTGCTTTTTAATGTCCAAATAAAAGAACAATGTTCATAAAGCATGGTAGGTGAGATTGAATCTAAAAGTGAAAAATATGATGGTGATGAAATGTCACCTTTGAAGGATTGCAATGATGTAGAGATTGCATATCCAGTTGAGGAGGAGACCTTGGTTATAAGGCATATTCTGAATGCACAAATCAAAGAGTATGATGTAAATCAGTAAGGAAGAATATTTTTCACACTAGATGACATATCCAAAACAAAGTATGTGATATGATAATTGATAGAGCCAGTTGTGCTAATGCAACTAATATTACTCTTGTTATAAAATTTAATTTGAATACTATAAAACATCCTAAACATAATTGTAGTGGTTAAATGAATGTGGTTAGGTGAAAGTCATTAAACATGTGTTAATTTTCATTGCTATTAGTAGATATTTTGATGCTGTTATATATGATATGGTTCTAATGCATGCTAGTTATTTATTTTTAAAGCATCTATAATAGTTTGATAGGAAGGTTATTTATGATGGATTTAGAAATAGATACATTATTGTAAAAGATGGTAAAATTATCACTTACGTGACTCTGTCTCTAAAATAAATGTATAATGATCAATTAAAATTAAAAAAAAAAGTGAGGTTTGGAAGAGTGAAAATTCATGTGAGGAAAATTATGGGAAAACACCATCAGATTTGGCTAATTTTAAATCAATAATTAAACTAGTTGAGTATAGAGATAAGACCCGAGGAATGAAGAAATTAAATGTGAGTGATGATCATTGTTTGGAAAAATTAAGAAAACCACCAAGTTTCTATGCAAGAGATGGTGAGATCAAATAAATGTTTTATACTAACAAGCCAATGATTTTACTTGTGTATAGGAGACTTACTTTAATACTAACAATCTTGGTAATATAATTCCTCGTGTGGTTGTTTCTTTATTGCCAAAGTTGATGATGTATTTCATGAAAACATTCCTCGTTGATTACCATTATTGAGGAGGATAAAACATCATATTGACCTTGTACCTAGTGTCGCGGGGTACGAGCCGGCACGACGTTGTTTGACGATGGCGAAGGTTTTTTGTCGTGCCTCCAGTGTGAGGTGTTATGTGTTGGAAAAAGGTTTTGGATTTAATCATAAAATTATGATTAATGTTTAGGAGTCGTCACCTAGTATTATGGTTACTAGAAACCTATGGTCTGCGAGAGTCTAAGTAAGGGACTGGTTGTTGACATGACTAAAAGATTGATGTCTTCTCCTAAGTGCAGGAGTGTCGAAGTAATAAATAACCCGGCAAGACCAGGGTCGAACCACAAGGAGGTTAATTGTACAAATTATAAATAACAATAATACAACAACAATAATAATAGTAATAACAATAATAATAATAACAATAATAATAATAATAATAATAATAATAATAATACTACTAGTAGTAGTAGTAGTAGTAGTAATACCAATAATAATAGTAATAATAATAATAATAATAATAAAGATAAAAAAAAAGAAGAAGAAGAAGAAGATGAGAACTTTGAGATGGAATATTAATGTAACGATTAAACAATGATAATAACAAATGTCAAGGTTAGAGGATCCACTAATGGTATGACAAACAAATATAGTATAAACTCTTATTATTCAATTGGAAACCACATAAAAAGGAGGTTCCAATCAGATTATAGATTGTTAACATGATTACATTAGTCATCTTATTTGATTAATGCTAATACTTGTAAATCTCGTCAAGCATTCATGATTATAACTGATGTTAACAACAAATCAAATTCCTTTCATAGCTTAGGTGTCAGTTATACCATACAGTATGGGCTATGAAAGTGCCAAGAATTTGTTGTACCAAGTGTTATACAACATAAATCAAGGTTAGTCATTTAACAAGCAAAGTATTAAAGAGTAAACAAGATAACAAATACAAAACATGTTAGTATCAAACATTAAAGTCCATATTAAGTTTACACTATACTTATTCTTACACCATTAGTGTAACCTTTTCACTTTAACATAATAAACTTAGCTATACATAATGAAAGAAAGAAAAATAAATAAACAAAATAAGAACATAAATAAGATAAAAGTTAACTAAGTAAATGAAAGGCATAAACTTAATATTAATGAAAGCAAAGCATAAACATTACAAAAAATACAAAGAGAGAAAGCAATGATCTTGATCTGGAAACCAAGATACCTAAATGCAAGGAAAATGCCTCCTTTTATAGGCCAAAATTGGGAACTATTGATTTGATGACTAATTGATGAGTAGGTGGTCAACTCTTGACTTGGTGACAATCCTTATCTTCTCTTGTTTGCCCAAAACTTCATTGATAATGTGAAATTAGAGCCACTTGAAAACATAAAAGTTGTAGGAAATTGTCTCAGCTTTCTTGTCTAAAAAGTTTAGCTCATTTGGACTTCTAGAACTCCAGATATGGGCCAAAAACCAAACAGTGCTCGGGCTGGAAGACAGATTCAGACTTCTTTGTTGTTGCTATAATTTGGACTTGAAAAAACTTTTTAGATCTTGGGCTCTGTATGAAAGTTGTAGGCCCATGTCTTACCTTTCCATCCATATAAAGTAAACCTAAATCTGAGATCTACAGCTCCAGATATGACCCAATTACCGAACAGTATTTTAGTTTAGATTGCACCGACATCTCTTTTCTAAATTTGGTCATCTCTTTGTCCTTTCAATTTCAGTTCTTAAATTTATTAATCAATCCTTTCATTTATGTGATAGGGTTGCATTTAAAATGAATATTTACCATAAATTAAAGGTATCTTATATTATTAGATATATTATTATAAAACATGCTTTAATTAAGGAGTTATTGATACTTCAAGTGCAAAATAATGATATAAAACCTTGATAAAAATGCACTTTTAAGTACTAATCACACCCCTCAACCAGTTTATTACTAGTCCCTAGTAATCAAAGCGTCAACATAGAAAGACAATTTTTGTTCTAATGTTTAAGGTTAACTTCCTTGGGTTGGGATTATTATTTTTTTTCTCTTTTTTTATTTTTAAATATATATACATATAACTTAAAACATCATGCATCTTTAACTCATATAACGAGCTTTGAGCTAATGACTCCCAGACCAGTTGGTCTTAGGGCATTAGGTGTTGAGACACCCCTACGAGCTTAGTAACTCGGGTCGCAAATACTGATACGTAGATAGTGCAATGTTTGATTCCCTTAAGCTTTTCTCCTCAACCCGTGTAACAAGTATTGAGTCAATAGCTCCCAAGTTAGTTGACTTTAGGGTATTAAATGTTAAAACACCCCTTCGGACTTAATTGCTTAGGTTAGGAAGGCTACGAAACCAAACTTATCTACATTTTTATTATCATCATTTTTTTTTGTTTTTTTTGTGTTTTTTTAATTATATACTATCCCTTTTCCCTTAGTTGTTACCTTTAATAAAAGAACATAAATAATGTAATAATCCAATATGCAACCCACAATCATATGTTAAAGTGTGTGTGTAAATTAAGGTTTAAGAATACATGTTAAATGAGTATATGAGCATAATTAAGTGATATGAATGCGAGAGTTTATAAACCTGAATATTTCAAGAAGTATTATGATAGACCTTATTAAGAATGGTTACTAAGATGCGTCTCAAGAGTCATAAAAAGATCTCTTTTACTCTACCATCATAGTAACAACAATTTTGCACATGCTTTATGAAATAGAAAACATATTTATTTATTTTTATTTTTTTTAGCTACTACCCTCTCTACCCCCCAACCAAAACGAGACATTGTCCTCAATGTTCTAAGGTAGAAAGATAGAGTATAGAAGATATCACCTGAAATAACAAACACTGACAAACCTGAAACACACTAAAACAAATATAAGAAACAACAAAAAACAATAATAAAACCAAAAGACACAAAGATTCACAAATGAAGGCTCAAATCTAATTTAAGGTTTTTACGGCTTTCCTTAGATGATCAATTTATACGACTCATGGAGGGATCAATCATGGGAATGAAAGATTGTAGTTGGTCAATCAATTGTTCAGCAGTAGCAGCAGAGATTATGATTTTTCGTGCAGAAGATGTTAGAAATTCCTCTTCCACAGCATGATCAAGAAAAGTCAATAACTTATCATAATAACCATTAACATTTAACAAACCTATGGGTTTATGGTGAATGTGTAGTTGGGTCCAAGAGGAAATATGAAAGATCTCTTTCAATTGTCTCAGCTTTCTTGTGTAAAAAATTCAGCTTATTTGGACTTCTAGAACTCCAGATATGGGTCAAACACTGAACAGTGCTCGGGCTGGAAGACAGATTCGGACTTCTTTCTTGTTGCTATAATTTGGACTTGAAAATAGCCCTTTTAGATCTTGGGCTCCATATGAAAGTTGTAGGCCTATGTCCTACCTTTCCATCCACATAAAGTAGACCTAAATCTGAGATCTACAACTCCAGATATGACCCAATTACCGAATAGTATTCCGGTTTGAATTGCACCGACATCTCTTTTCTAAGTTTGGTCATCTCTTTGTCCTTTCAATTTCAGTTCTTAAATTTATCAATCAATCCTTTCATTTATGTGATAGACCTGCATTTAAAATGAATATTTACCATAAATTAAAGGTATCTTATATTATTAGATATATTATTATAAAACATGCTTTAATTAAGGAGTTATTGATACTTCAAGTGCAAAATGATGATATAAAACCTTGATAAAAATGCACTTTTAAGTACTAATCAGTTGTGTAAGGGGAAGACGCATCACCCCCAATTCATCCTACCTAATGTAAGCTGCATTGTTGTTTGATTTTTTGTTCTGAGTAAGGTATCTGTTGGTCTTTTCTAAGGCTCAAAACAGATTTATCTTCGTGAGAGAGTCTCTACTTTATTAGGTTAAATCATAATCGTTCTAAAGTCTTAATTTTAGCATCGTATTTATTTACATCTTGTATCTTTAATACCTCAGGGTGTATTTTATCGTGTAATTTTACACCCCATAAATATTAAAGACTACATCTGGATTAAAACAAAAATTGAAAAAAGATTTTTTTGACATGTTGACCAAATCCTAATGGATAATTATAAACTGGTTACGATATCCATTTTTGGATTTTTTTTTACATGAAAAAGATGCAATTTTTGTTTTTTATGAAAAATATGCTTGGAAAAATTTCAAGATTTGGCCTATGCAACAATTTTTTTTTTGAAAATGAAAATTGAATTAAAAGTTTTTTTTTTAGATTTTTTTAAAATGTTTTGAATTTTTAATAATTTTGGAGGAAACCAGGCATTTTAATATCGAATTTATATTTTACAATGTAAATACATAACCCAATATTATGCAAAATTGGTATAAAAATATGTTAGAAAATCACAATTTTTTTTAAATGATTTTTTTTGAAAGTTTTTAGATTTTTTTTTTTTAAAGAGAGAGCATAGTCCACTGTATGAATAGTGAAAATAAATTATAATTCACATTCATTGTTCACTTATGAATAGTAGAATGTGAATTATAATTCATGTTCAACTGTTCAAAACAGTGGAACTTCACGGGAAAGATGAAGTACCAGGGAAAGGGTGGCAGACCACCTGGCGTGGCGGTGATGGCTAGCTGGCAAGGGAGGATAACCTAAAGCCAGCGGTGGAAACGATGGTGAAGTTGGTTGGAGCAGCTGCAGGTGGAAGAGGAAGAAAAAGAAGAAAAAAAGCGCATTGGAGGGGCTGTATAGAGGAGAGAGAAATCGACGGTGGTTCTTGGTGGTCAGCTGGTGGTTGAGTAGGCTTTCTATGGTGGAGATAATGGTGGAAAGACAGGTGGTGATGGTGGTGGTGGCTGAAGGCCACGAATAAGAGAGAAAGAAAGAAGAAAATTTACAGAAACCGATAGAAAAACTAGTTTTTTGGCTAAATTTGGACCCAATTTTCTCCTCTCTCAGGCCATGAAATCCATCTCTATTTATCAGCCGTGGAAGATGAAAATCTTGTCTATACTGGGGAAAAATTTAAGCCTTTGATTCAGTTGGGAAGGATCTCAACCGTTGGCGCAAAGTAGGTATCATGAGTTACAAATTTGCGGATAAAATCTGACTGAGTTGCCCTCTTTAGGCTGTCACCAGAGATGATTTATTGTCATTTAGCCTAAACTGATCACATGGTGTCATAGAAAAAGTGCAGAGGATCATTTTTATATAAGATTTGTCAAATTTAATGGATGTTAGGTACATTAAATATTGTTGCAAATTGAATAACTGGATCAGCTTTTTAAGAGAAAAAAATGAAGATAATGAACAGTGTCGATTCCTGTTTTTGCCAAAGTTCATTTCAGTCCTTCCTCTTTTAATTTCTTTCAATTGAAACCTAATTGACCTTAAAATCTTTTTATTTAATGCAATTTAGCCCCTAATTTCAATCAATTAACTTAGTAAAAATTAAATTTGGTCTCTTAAAATTTCAATCTTCTAAGCCAAAATTAGGCTCTTAAACTTAATTTTTCACCAATTAAGCCCAAAATAAAATTAATTTGACCCATTTAATGTATAATTAAGTCTTTGCACTTAATTAAATCCTTCAATTGGACCCAAATTAATTCTTAAACATAATTAAAATTTAATTTGGCTCATGATTAAGTCAAATTGGCTTACTAAAAATGTAATTATGTCATTGGACTCAATTTTTATGCAAATTCATTCAATAATCATTCAATTTGACCTTGAATTTGCATTTTTCTCTATTTTTGGGCATATTGGGATATATTTAAGTCTTGAATTTCCTCAAAAAAATTACAGCTTGATTTTTTCCTATTTTGTAGCCCTCCTTTATCTGCTTTCTTCATATTGTCAACCTTTATTTTATTTTTGAAAAAAAAATAATTTTTAGGGAATAACCTAGAATTGAGTTATGACACTTGGAGTTGTAATTCCTAATCGACCAGCTTATAGAAGTAATTATAAGGAGACAAAAGAGCTTCAATGACAATTTATAGGTTGATGATGAAGGGGAATATACATGAAAGTATAAACCTTTGTGTTATACCAATTTTACTTGTGCCTAAGAAGGATGGAACATAAAGGATGCGTGTTAATTGCATATATTTTGTCAACACTATAATGGTAAAGTATAAACATCATATCTCTAGGCTTGATGAAATGTTAGATAAGTTACACGAATCATGTATTTTTTCTAAAATTGATTTGAAAAGTGAGTACCATCAGATTGAGATGAAAAAAGAAGGTGGATGAAAATTTTCATTTAAGACTAAGTATGGTTTATATGAAAGGTTAGTCATGTCATTTGGACTTACAAATACACCTAGTATATTTACAAGGCTAATGAATCATATGATGTGTGTATTTATAGGTAATTTTTTTGTTGTATATTTTGATGACATCTCAACTTATATCAAGAACTTGAATGAGCTCCTTAATCAGTTATGTAATGTATTTAATGTATTGTATAATAAGAAATTATATGCTAATCTTAAAAAGTGTATCTTTTGCAAGGAGAAAATTGTGTTTCTTGGATATATTGTAATTGCACAAGGTATCGAGATGGATGAATATAAGTTTAAGGCAATTCGAGATTGGCCTACACCTAAATTTATAATTTAGGTAAGGAGTTTTCATGATTTAGCTAGCTTTTATAGATGTTTTGTGAATGATTTTAGTACTATATTTGCACCATTAACTAATAATGTGAAAAAGTCTATTAGTTTTAAATGGAGTGATGAACATAATATGGCTTTTAACTTATTAGAAGATAAATTATGTACTACTCTTATTTTAGACTTGTTAAATTTTACAAAAGCTTTCAAAATTGAATGTGATGTTTTAGGTATATAAGTATTGGAACCGTGTTAGTATAGGATAAGAGGCTCATTGTATATGTTAATGAAAAGTTTAATGAGGAAGCATTGAATTACCTAATATATAACAAGAAGATTTATTCTTTAGTAAGGATGTTGGAGATGTGGTAGCATTACCTTTAGCCCAAAGAGTTCATTATTTATTTTGATCATTTATCCTTGAAGTACTTAAAGGGCAAGGTAAATTGAGTAGGCAATATGATAAATAAAATGAATTTATTGAGACCTTTTTTTATATGATCAAATACAAGCAAGAAAAAAAAAACATTATGGCTAATGCACTTTCATGCAAGTATGTTCTTTTACCTACATTGAATGCTAGATTACTAGGATTTGAACATATAAAAGAATTGTACATGGATGGTGATTTGGCCAATATTTATGATGCTTATGAGAATTCGACCTTTGGTAAGTTTTATAGGCTTGATTGATACTTGTTTAAAGAAAATCATTTGTGTGTTCCATTAAGTTCTATACGTGAATTGCTTGTACGTGAACCACACGGAGGTGGGTTGATGGGGGCATTTCGGTGTAAGACTTTAGATTTGTTACATGAGTATTTTTACTAGCCTAAAATAAAAAAGGAACATGCAGCGTATATGTAAAAAAAGCATAACTTGTAGAAAAGAAAATTTCAGGATTCAACCATATAGCTTATATACCATTTTGCATGTACATAAAAAATATTGGGTAGACATTTCTATGGAATTTGTATTAGGTTTGCCTAGGTCCAAATAGGGCAGGGGTTTGATTTTTGTAGTTGTTGATAGATTTTTTAAATTGA
>NW_011501704.1:9953-22121 GCF_000495115.2 Populus euphratica
TATTATTATTATTATTATTATTATTGTTATTGTTATTATTGTTATTACTATTATTATTATTATTGTTATTACTGTTGTTGTTATTGTTGTTTTTTAATTGTTTTTTATAATTTGTACAATTAACCTCCTTGTGGTTCGACCCCGGTCTTGCCGGGTTATTTATTACTTCGACACTCCTGCACTTGGGAGAAGACATCAATATTTTAGTCGTGTCAAAAGTGTTTTGGGGAAATTTAAATATTAAGTTGTTGTTTTCAACTATATATCACCCTCAAATACATGGACAAACTAAGGTAATTAATAGGACCTTAACATAACTATTACATACTGTTATTCAAAAGAACTTAAAGACTTAGGAAGATTGTTTTTAATTAATAAAGTTTGCATGTAGTCATCGTAGTGTGTATTCTACTACTGATATTTCATAATTTGAGATTATGTATGACTTTAACTCTTTAACTCTCTTAGATTTGATTTCTTTGACTATTAATGAAAAGGTTAATTTGGATAGTAATTGTAAAGCACAGATTATGAAAGCACTTTATAAGAGTTTACAACAATAAATAAATAAATAAAAAGAATCGTGTGCATGCAACAAAGCAAATAAAAGGCACAAATAAATTATCCTTCATCTCAGAGATTAGGTTCGAGTCCATATATGTAAAGAGAGATTTTCAATCTATGGTAAATCCAAGTTAAAACCAATAGGAGATAGGTCATTTCAGATCTTTGATAAGATCAATGATAATGCTTATAAAGTTGATTCACTAGGTAAGTATGGTGTTAGTGCTATTTTGTAATATTTCTAATTTTTCTGTATTTGGTATAGGTTATAACTTAAGGTTGAATCCTTTTTTAAAAAAAAAGAGAGGAAGATAAAGATTAGCTCAACACCATGACTAAACATACCATTAACCCTTCAAAGGTGCCAAGTGAGCCATTATAAGGGCTAGGGCAAAGAAGTTTAAGGAAGTATTATGTTACACTTGTGTGGCGCCGTGACGATCGTCCATCTGAAGCGAGATTAGAATGAAAATGTATGGTGGAAAAAACAAAATTTTTTTATCATTCATCAATGAAACCAAAGGAATAAATGTCATCACCTAGTATTATGGTCACTAAAAAACCTATCAGTCTATAAGAGTCTAGATAAAGGGATAGGTTGAGAATAAGGAGGGTGTAGCACCTTTAAAACACCTTACCTAGGGTAAGTTGCATTCTTATTTATCTGAAAAAACTAAAGTTATTATGTGTTTCTAACAGTTGGTTTATCCAAGTTTTAAGAAAAATCTTCCTCAATAAGGGGATTCTTATCTTATCAAATTAAAATCTAGCTATTATAAAGTCAAAACATGAAAATGAAAAAAAAAATTATATTTTTCTTTAATACCGGAAATATATCTTACATATAAGTTCATAATTTAAGATATCAAGGAAAATAATAATTTTAGTAAAGATATAGAACAAATAAAAAAATAAAAAAAAAATTTCTTTATTTAAAATCAGAAATACGTCTTATGTATTAGTTTGTAATCTTAAAGATTGAAAGAAACTAATTTTTTTTGGTGAATTTAAAATATAGGTCAAATTCTCATTACTTTAATAAACTAGTTATTAAATAAAAAAAATACATGCAAAGTAAAAACTATTTTTTAATAATGTTTTTCTATATAAGGGAATATGTAAATATAATATATTTTTGAGAGACTTGGCAGAATGCAACTTAAATAAAAATTATATTTTTAAAAGAAAGATTTTTTGGTAGAAAGCAACCCATTTACTTAACACTAAAAACACACCTCGCGTGGAAGTTACAACTCCAAATATTAAATATGTGAAGGTAGAAAAAGGTGGGGAAATAAAAATCAATTGCAAAATTTTCTTCTAAGCATTTGAAAATTTTATTAAAGCCATATTAGGCAAAACTTAAAACTCTAAACATAATATCCGTTTAAAACAAATGATTTGCTAATCAAACTCAACTCAAAGCAAGTAAACACTAAACCTAAACATAATCCATGAATTAAAAATCTAAACTCAAATCAACATAAATTCAAACACAATTACCAGATTAAACATTTAATGTTCAAATAGCAATACAATATTAAAAAAATAAAACTCACAATACTACACAAATTATCAAGTTATTTCAAAAGCAAAACACATATTGAACTAAATTAATAGTGTCCAAACAGTCCAAATATTATACAAAATAAAAGGCATTTTGGTTTCAAAATTTCACATTTCTATAGTAATTTGTCCAAAAATGATTTGGGTTAATAGATCAACCTTCTAAGGTATTTAAAGGGTCCAGGGACTAAAAGAATCAGGTCCGAAGTCTTTCAAAGGTACAAGAATAGTACTAGAAAGCTCCTGAAAGTGGTGGAATAATGGCAATGCGTGTAGCCACATGCCACAAACACTGTTAGCACATAGGTTCACGTGCTGCCATGAGTGAACCTAGAAATTGTTAGATTTAGAACTTTTTCTTCTTCTCTTTCTTCTTGCACTGACAGTGATTCACTATTACCTACAAAAGATAAGAAACAAACAATTGATTTTAATTTTATTGCTTTTTTATATTTGATTCCTTCTCCCTCTCAACTTATTTTTCTTTTCTTCTTCTTCAAGTGATTGTTCCTGTTATCACAAGTGAATGATGTTAGGTATTATTAAAGAATGGCTAGCAATAGTGGCTAAAGGGGAGGTAAAGGCAATTTTTCAAGATGTTAGTGGCCACTAGTTTGTAAGGACGAGAAAGTGAAGTATGGGAGAGGATGAAAAAGTATAGTATGGGTTGTTGTTGTTGGTTTATTGGTTTTGATTAAAGAAGAGGGAAGCTCAATCTTCATTTTTTTTGGTAAGGCTGTTGATAATGGTTCGGCCAAGAGGTTGGTGGAGAAGAAGAAGATCATGGGGAAGGATGGCAGCCCATCGCATCTCTTTAGTTAATGGTGAGAAGGAAAGGAAATGAACGAGGAAAAGCTTGTTTGGAGTTGTTTGGAGATTGAGGCTTTTGGTGCAAGGTTGTAAAGGTGATAAATGATATGTGGGTCAATATTGAGTCAATGATGATGGGTTTATCTGGGTCAATCAAGAGGAAAATGAAGGTGTCAAATCAGCACCAAGGTTGTTAAAATCACGATTTTAACACGACACGAAAAATACAAAACAAACTCGGATCGTAAAATCATAAAATCATAAAGAATTTTAAAATACATTAAAAAAAATTCATGCTTTAAATAAAAATTCATACATAGTTTAAGCACTTTAAAATACATGCTTCAAATAAAAATTCATATATAGTTCAAGCCTTCAAATAAAAATTCAAACAAAAATCATACATAGTTCAAGCCTTCAAATAAAAATTAATACATAGTTCAAGCATTTTAAAATACATGATTCAAATAAAAATTCATACATAATTTAAATAACTTTTCATTAGCTAATAATTAACAAACTTAAAACAAACAATCTGCTGGTGTGTCATGTAAACTAAAATCAGCTTCATTGCCTTCATCTTCCTCAAGCATTCATCAATATCATTAGTATCATGAGGATTATTAGTATCACTACTAGTACCAACACCAATATTATGAATATTAGTGCTATTACTAGTACCAATACCAATATCATCAATTTGAATCTCCAAATCATTTTCAGTACCATGACTCTCCATTTTAGCATCATTAGGAATTTTTTCTTCATCACTTTCATCTTCATTACCATTTTGTCTTCGTATTGCACTGTCAATAGCACCAATGAAATCAAAGTTTGAATGTTTTTCTCCTTCGGTTATCCAATCATCATCAAATGAAAGATCATCTTCTACACCAAAATCATCAGCTTGCTTTTTGACTTGGTTATCATTCAATTTCAGATTGCACATTACAAATACCAAGTCATTCATTTTTTTCTGATGCAAATGATTTCTTTGTTTTGTATGAACCTCAATAAACAATTTAAATTTATAAGATTTTTATCAAATATTTCAACATTTAAAATAAAAAAAACTCACCATTTCAAATGCACTTTAATCACGCTCAGATCCAGATGAAGTACAAGTCAAACTTAGAACTTGGATTGCAAAACTTTGTAATTTTGGACATTCATCCCTATAAGAATCCCACCATTGAGCTAAAGTTTTTTTATCTCTTTCTGTCTTGGCAGCATCAATGCCAAACAACCCTTTTACATCCTTGAATGATTCAAGTTGTAAGTCAATTTTGCACATTTCACTTGCATTAGGCACCATCTTTTCTAAGCATTGATATAATCCAATTTTAATATTGGCATTAACTTTAAAATTAGAATTATAATGATAATGAGGATTCAAATAATAAGTTGCTATATATAAGGGTCTATGGAGTTGAAGTTCCTATCTTGCATCAACAATATTTCATATAGATATATAACTATATAAAAAAAACAATAAAAATATCATTACAATCATGGAATATCACAATTGAAAAACATTCATATTAATAGATGACAACATTTAAATAAAAATTAGCAAGATATATACCTTTTTTTCATAGAACCAAAATTCACTTGTATCTTCTCTTTTGCTTCATCCATTGCTTTATATATAAAACTCATAGCTAGTTTCTCATCTGAATCAACTAATCAAAGAACTTTAATTAGAGGATACGTTGCCTTAATACATATAGTGACATCATGCCAAAACATGTTGTCCAAAACATAATTTTGAATTCGTTTCCCTTCTTCTATTCTTGCAAACCTACATGAACTCCACTGTTTGGAAGTAAACATAGTCATCGGCTACATTTTATGATCATTCAAACATCCTAGAGTCAAATATGCAGTAGCAAACTGAGTGGCAACAGGCCTAATCAAATCCCTTCCTTTCGTAAAGTGTCTTAGCATAGAAATAAGAATGGTTCTTAAATAAATATATAAGGTGATTCTCGTTCCCTTAGCAATAGTTACTTAATGAACCTTTAACTTCTTCTCAAAATCTTCTAATATCAAGTCAATGTAATGGGCAGCATATGGTGTCCAAAACAAACTCTTTCTTTTTTCCATCAATAATTGTCCCCCTGCCTTATAATTTGCAACATTATCGGTGACTACTTGGACAACATTTTCCTCCCCAATCCTATCCATAATGGCATCTAACATCTCAAACACCTTATCTGCAGTCTTGGATATATTAGAAGTATCCATAGATGACAAAAAAAAAATCCTTTTAGGACTATTAACCAGAAAGTTACAAATATAACGTCTTTTTTTATCTGTCCATCCATCAGACATTATTGAACAACCTGTTTTTTTTTCATTCTAGCTTGTACTCCTCAAGCAATTTCATTGTTTGATCCACTTCTTGCTTCAAATACTTCTTTCTAATTTCATAGTAGGATGGAGGCTTGAAACCTGACCCATGCTTTGCAATCATTTCAAGTACCTTAATAAACTCAGGGTGTTTTACACAATTACATGGAATTGCACTAGTGTAGAAAAAACTAGCAATTTATTGACATGCTTCTTCTCTAATATCTTTTTTTAACAATTGATTTAGAGTTGTTTGTATACTTCTACTCCCACTAGCTACTCTCTTTCATTTGTCCTTGGAGCTAATATCTTTTATTTCATCATCATCATCATTGTTTCCACTATATTGATGGGCCTTTCTTTTCTTTTCAATTGCTTCTAGATTTTTCACTAAAATACCCAAAATCATCTGCTTAACATTTTCCGGTACTTGCTGACATGGCTTAATATTCTTACGAGTGCAAGTCAAATACTGTTTGAAACGAAAAATACCTCCACTAATAATTTTTTGACAATACTTACACAGAACTTTTCTAGAATTGTTATCAACATCTATATCATGCTGCCATCCCACATCAAGCCTATTACCAGAAGCATTTTTTCTAGATGTCATAAGTTTAACAATTCAATGATCAACTCAAATCAACCATATAATCAATCCAAACATTTTATGATTGTAATTAATTTTGTAATTAGACATCTAGCTATCAAAAAAGAATTACCATGATACTGAATTCAAAAACTAATTAAAATCAGTAACCAAAACACTGAATTCAAAACACTGAATGATAGAATATAACATTATAACTCATGACTTACATTTTTCTCCAAATGATTTATTTGTTGCTTGTAGTGTTTTCCTCTCTGTCCTGTAAGCTCTGAAAAATAAACAAGTAAACCATTTTCAAAATCAGAACCCAGTTTTCTATCAAACCATTCTATCAAAGTGTTTTCCTCTCTAGTTATCTATTGTGAACCAAAACACTATAAACAAATGCACAAACTTGTTTCTGCCATCTATATAACATTCAAAATAAATAAAAAAATTGTTATTAAAAGTTCAAAACACTGTTATCAAAACAAATGCACAGACTTGTTTAACAGACTTTGTTATCGAAACACTGTTATCAAAACAAATTCACAGACAAATTTAACAAAACAAAAAACTGCTAAACAACAATCAAACGTGCTTAACTAAAGCATTCACAAACAGTTAGCAAACACTGTTATCAAAAAATTCACAGACTTGTTTTCGAAACCTAACCCATCAAATTCACAGACTTGTTTTTTGTTATCGAAACTTAGCCCATCAAAAAATAAAAATTCAAAAAGTTATGTAAATTGTAAAATTCACAGTTCTTTGCAAATTCACTGTGACTAGGATTCGGTGAAAGACCCATGACATAGGGGACATGGACATGTCTGTAATTTTACAAATAAATTACTCTAGACTCTAAATCATGATGCTATTTGCAGAAGGTGAAAAAAGATAAAACGAATAACTTACGATGGCTGGTAGAGACTGGATCACTGGAGAGCTACCGTTGTTGTTGTCTGAAATCTAAATCTCACGGTGGCTGGTGAGAAATAGGGTTGTTGGTGGTGGACTAGTGGCTGATTATTGGAACTTGAATTGCTGAGAGAAGAAGAATAAGGATGAAGAAAGCTGTTATTGACTAAGGGATTTTGATTTTTTTTCTTTGTTGTGTTGTGTGAAAGTCGATGAAGAAAGATGAAGATTGAAGAAAGAATGTGTTAATTGTTTGCTTTTGTTCTGTATGTGACTGTGTAATAGCCAATAGACGAGTACGTGCTTGACACCTGGAGCTAGATGAAACAGTGGCACATAGTTGTTATTTTGTGTTAAACGCGTAAAATCAGGTGTGAAATCGCGTTTTTATGTGATTTCACCTTATTTTAACAATTTTGCCTTATTTTGACCCGATTTTACCTATTTCCAAGTTTTAAGAATGATTTAGCACGTTTAGCCTATATTGACTCATAAAATCATACAATTTTACGAGTTGAATCATGATTTTAACAACCTTGATCGGCACTACTATACTGTGTTCATGATGAGAGAGAAAAGGGAAAGGCTAAAATTGGTTTGTAAGGAACAACTGTTGTTAATGTAGAGTGAGGTTAGCTAGTGGTCTCGGGTGGAAGGGATGGTGTTGGAGGCTGGTCTATTAGATATTTAAGTAGAAAGGGAAGACTGATGTTGAAGGTTGTTAGGGTTGGATCTGTAATGGGCGTTAAGTTTGTTTTAATGAAGGAGAAAATGGGGATAAAATATTGAAATGGTGTTAGTTGTCATTAGTTTAGTTATAAAGGCTGATACAGGTTTTTTGTTGCTTTTGGAAAGAGAGAGAGAGAGAGAGAGAAAGCATGTAAGGAAGATTGGGCTACAGGTGAGCTAGGATAGGAAAAAGAAATCCATCTTTTTTTGTTATATGTGTGCTCGATAGCATGGGAGAGAGTATTGGTATGTGGGTGATTTTTTTTGTTCCCTAACTAATTCTCTCCTTAAATATGTTCTATTTTGTGTGTGGTAAAACCACACATTTATAAGCAAAACCAAATTGTCTTTTTCCTCTTAATTGCTTAATTGCTTAGTGCCCAAGCAACACAAAATCACTTTAGTCTCTTTTTTTTTTCTTTGTACTTTTGGTCTCATTATTTAAATTTTTTTGTAATTTTTATTTTTCTTATTTTTTTAAAAAATGCAACGTCAACATTGACTTCTTAAAAGATATCAATTTGTTTTAAATGAATTTGTTAAAAAATTGAACATGTTAAAAATAGAAATTTTAAATTCTTTTTTTTTTAAGATGTTGAAAATACCAAAAACAACGCAAGTGCATCAAAATTTTATTTTTTTATTTTTTGTTATTTATCACTGTTTTTGGATTTAAAAAAATAAAAAATAAAAGTAAAAATCAGGTTATGACACATTAATGGTCTTGTTTAGCATGTTTAGGCCAAGATGGATTTACGGGAGCAAATGGTGCCAATGGAGCTTAAAGGACAACTTTTGATTCATTTAATCCAAATGCAAAAACAGGTCTAATCTATGTGCAACATGAACATGATGTATTTAGCCCTATAACAACCTTGTTTGAGCAATATTTCCTAATATTATAAGGATTAAAAGTTAGCAATTATTCTCCTTTTTATGCTAGACAATTCAGCCAAATCAGATCCTTAATAAAAGTGAATTCTTAGCATTGAAAAGAAAAGGTTTTTTAGTCCACTAAGGAAACTAAGGGACGACATATTTGTTTCTTAAGTAAAGAATGATTATCTAATGATTCCCCTACTATATGAAGGAAACTAATAAAGTCGAAAACTAAAGATGGATTAATTATTATTTTTATCCAAGTAAAGCAAGAAAACCAAGCTCTACAAGGAAAAGCTAAAGGCACAACAAAGATTTCTAAATCAGAATTGTTTATTTGAAATTCCTAAAGTCGACAACTGATCCTAGAGCTAGAAGGAAGGATTATTCGACTAAGGAGACTATTTGGTCTAAGAAATAAGACTCTTTTATGTTATTCTCTTAGTTATTTAGGGAAACATGCTTCAAAACTTTATTTTAATTTTTATTTCCATGTTTTCAGCTTGATTATTAGTATTTGGGCTTGTTTAATTAAGGGTTTGGGATTGAATGTAAGTGGGCCTTATACAAATCCACATCGTAGGTATTCTAGGGTTTAGCTTAAGTCATTACACATATAAAAACACCTTTATAACCTAAGTTTGGTTTCATGTTTTTTCTTGATAATAATTCATATTCTCGCATCTCTATTTGTGAGTGTGTGATGGTGAGTTTTCTCTCCTACTGTGGTTTTTTAATGAACTGATCGACTTATCAAATAACAACTATCTTCATAACGACATCCTATACTTCTCATTTGTAAATTGCTATTTAATGGGTGGGGGTTTTAGATTATAAAATGTTGGTACTTCGGTTCAAGGTAATTTATGTGTCACACTTCCGAACCTAATTTCTTGGCGTTTTAGGAGTTGTATTATTTGCGTGTGGGTCATGTGATCAAGAGCTCATGAGCTTTGCATCAACTTCTCCATATTATGTTTACCAGCAGCTTAACCTTATTTCACAATTTCTTTTCACCTTAATCAATAATCTTTACTAGCCTAATCAGTAGTGTTAGATCTTCTTGAATCTTTATTGGCACTTGTGGTAGAATTTGAGATGAATTCAATTTAACTTTCCAAAGCAGAGATACATGAAACACATCATGCATCTTTGATTGATGGGATGGCAATATTAATTGATAGACTATTAGTCTAATCCTCTCTATAACTTTAAATAGACCGATATATCGTATATCTTGGTGTCAACCTCCTTTTCTTTCTGAATCAAAGTACATTCTTCTAGAGAATGAGCTCTAGGAATACTTAATCACCTATATTAAATTTTAAAATTCTCTTTTGATCATCAACATAGCTTTTCTATCTATCTTGGGCTTTTTTATTCTTGCTCTAGTTATCTAAACTATAGGGTTCCAAACCTCTTGTCTCTGAATTTATAATAGGCTTTTCAATCCTACTTATCTTTTAAAAAAAGGTTTTTAATTGTGAAGCAAACATTAGAGGTTATTCAACTTCCTGACGTTTCACCATCATATTGCCTTCTAAAGATGAAAACTATATTTTAATTAACTTTCACTTTACCTCTATAGGTTGGTAATTTATCGTCTAGAGTCCTAATTGTTTGCATAAATTTTATAATGATCACCTTCACTCTCTAACTCCCAAAACTTATTTTAGATTAGTAAGCTTTCTTTAATGGTTTTTTTTTAAGCATGATTTTTGTAAATTTGTTCTGCAAGTATGCTAGCATTGCAATCATTATGTTACTTATAGTCTCAATCTATTTAAACAAAGTTTAAGCTTTTATTGCAACTAATGATAACTTTTATGCTATCTTGGCATATTCTCTATCATCAAGCCTTTATCGATTCTCTATATTGTCTGCACTATCTTCACTTGTTGTTGCTATATCGCGATTGCAAAATTAATTTCCCAAACTTTAAATACAACACACAAGATAGTATAGAGCAAGCACGAAGTCGATCCCACAAGAAAAGTTTAAGTCAACTTTTTATGCTAGATGATATGCAATTTGAGGGGTTTAGACGCTATATAGTCTAAAGCAAAAGAAATTAGAAAACTATTAAAGAAAATTAAATAAAATCAAAAAATTATTAAGATTACAAACCTTGATTGCAAGCGCACATTCACCTACAGAAATTAGAACTAATCATGGAAACGAAACATCAATTTATATTCTGAATATTTATTTCTTTTTAATATTGGTTAGTTAACGAATCCGCCGTATAACTAACCCTAACCATCAAACAACTATAGTGTCTGCACTAGTAATTTAATTTAATGGTAGCCTTTAGAACTAGATAAGTTAATTAATCAAGAAAACATAATTCTCTGCAGTCTATGTTTGATTTGATTGAATGTTCTCCCTAAGATTAATAACGTAGATCCGCCACCATTATTAAACTCAGTTGCTTCACAAGTTCATACCATAACTCTGGTTTTGATATCAAACTTAGTTATAGATTGTTTACAATAATAACTTAGAGTTCACTGATGTAACCATATTATTCGATAGTTTCACCTATATTTACCTAATGTTTTGTCCATGTTTTATATGTAAAATGTCTTGATATTCTTTGTTTTATGTTTTGAAGGCACTTTTGGATGAAAAATGCAAAAAGGAGTAAATTGGAGATAATTAGCAGATTTGACGTTCAGTCGATATTTTGTGCAGAGCGTGAGTTCTAGAGATCGAAATGAAGTGATTCCAGTGGCACTAAAAAGCTAACATCCATACCTTTCTAGAAATGTAATGCAAGAAAAATAAAAAGAGGAAGATCATGGAAATCACATCCTTCAAAGTCAAATCTCGCATTCTGCCATTGTTGACCTTTGTCTATTCAAAATTCAATATCTAGAGCTATAGAAGTCCAATTTATGCAAACTCAATTTTGTTGGATTCCTGACTCAAAGTCTATAAACTCTTCAAATTTCATCCAAAAAAGATGTCATATGAGGGAGATATGATTTTTTAAAGATGACAACTGAATTCTGCCAGCAATCAAGTTTCGTGAAGAAATGAGTCCAAATTACGTTTGAAGCTTCTAAACCGTCATCCAAGTTTTTATATCAGCAATTTAGCTCCTCTAAGTCAGAGTTTAAATATTTCATGCAAGGCTATTTCTCTTTTTTAGGGAAAATAGTTATTGAAGTACTTAAATGTCAATTGTCAACTTAAGGGAGGACTACTTTGTAAATTAGGAACTAGGGTTTCTTAGCATATAAAAAGAAAGAGAGAGAGAAGAGAAGGGGGGCAGCAGCCAGAAGTGAAGAAACACAAATTCTCTCCTCTACAAACCCAAAAAATCATGCTCTCTTCATTCTTTAAGAGTAGTTGTTCAATGGTTATGCAAGGCTAAGCTCTTTTCTTGGTTGCAAGGACACAACAAACCTTCGGATTTCAAGAACCGTGAGATTTATTCTTCCTTTTATTTTCAGTTTATATTATGAATAAGTATGGTTGTTTTCCTATGAATATTTTCTATGATTGTTGTTGATAATTGCTAGAGCGGAACTCTAAGTTATTATTGTGAACAATTTATTGCTAAGTTTGATATCAAAACCGGAGTTGTGATGTATGAACTTGTGAAGCAACTAAGCTTGATAATTGTGGCGGAACTACATTATTAAACTTAGGGAGAACACTCAAATATCTAGTTCTTAGGGCTGCCATTGAACTAAATCATTAATGCGGACATTGTGATTATTTGTTGGTTAGGGTTAATTATACGGCGAATC
>NW_011501704.1:22529-35005 GCF_000495115.2 Populus euphratica
GTGTTCACTAGTTTAATTTCTTCCATATTTTAGATTATCACAAATCAAAACCCCCCAATTGCATAACGTATAGCATAAAAATCTGAACTAAATCTTCCTCGTGGGATCGATCCCTTGCTTGCTCTATACTATCTAGTATGATTTAAGTGTAAGGGTAATTAATTTGTGCGACCGCGACATCGCAACAAATTTTCTACCGAAACTGAGTTGTCTGCATCGAATTTGTGATTTGCTATTGAAACTAAGTCTTCTGCAGCGAATTAGCATTCGCTGCCGAATTGTGTGTTCTGCAGCGAGATTGTGATTTGCTGCCAAAACTGTGTCAGTTGTAGCGAATTAGCATTTACTGCCAAAACTGAGTTGTCTATAATGAAGTTGTGATCCGCTGCCAAAACTTAGTCTTCTGTAGTAAATTAGCTTTCGCTGTCGAATTATGTGTTGTGTGGTGAAATTATGATTCATTGTCGAAACTGAGTTATCTGCAGCGAATTCGTGATCCACTACCGAAACTGAGTCTTCTCTAGCGAATTAGCATTCGCTGCCGAATTGTGTGTTTTGCAGTGAAATTATGACTCACTGCCAAAACTGTGTTGGCTGCAGCAAATTAGCTTTCACTACTGAAACTAAGTTGTCTGCAATGAATTTGTGATTCGCTGCCAAATTGTGTCTTCTGTAGTGAAATTATGACTCACTACCAAAACTGTGTTGGCTGCAGCAAATTAGCTTTCACTGCCGAAACTGAGTTGTCTGCAGCAAATTTGTGATTTACTGTCGAAACTAAGTCTTCTACAGTGAATTAGCATTTGCTACCAAATTGTGTGTTCTGTAGCGAAATTATGATTCGCTGCTGAAAGTGAGTTATCTGCAGTGAATTTGTGATTCGCTGCCAAAACTGAGTCTTCTGTAGTGAATTAGCATTCTCTGCCGAATTGTGTGTTCTACAACAAAATTGTGATTCGCTGCCAAAACTATGTTGTTTGCAGCAAATTAACATTAGCTGCCAAGTGGTGTGTTTTGCAGCGAACTTGCGATTCGCTGCCATAGTGGAGTTGTCTACAACGAATCACTACCGAAGTTGAGTTGTCTATAGCAAATTAGCATTTGCTATTGAATTTCATGTTCTAAAGAAAATTTGTGATTCGCTACTGAAGTTGAGTTGGCTACAGTGAAATTTATGATTCACTACCAAAACTGATATATCTGTTACAGCTTAGCATTTGCTGTAGAAATTATGGCGCCAGCAGCAAAACAGTTTTCATTGCCGAATTAGCCACCTGCAATAAACCAGTTTTTGCAACCAAATTGGCAGCCTGCAGCAAACTAGTTCTTGTTCTCAAATTGGCAGCCTATAGCAAACCAATTCTCACTACCGATTTCTACCATAAGCCTCCTAGGCAGAAATGACTTAAATGCTAGTACAATTTCATGGTATGATGGTGTAAAATGTGGAACACTTGAATGTGAACATATGAACTCTTGAAATAAGTGTAGTGGCAAATGTGATTCAAAAATACAAATGTATTGATTTGTGATCATTGATGTCTTAGGTGGTGTGGTCGGGATTGGACCATCCTCACGACAAGAACAACCCATAGGTGGAGCATGTAGGTGACTTCCACCTTCCTTTTTCATACATTAAATAATGGGATACTTTATCATGAATGTTACTATATTGTGTTAGAACATATATCAAATTGTCAAACATTTAAATGTTGATAAATGGTTGATTAGCTTTGGCTAATGGCATCCGAATGGATGCCCAGGACAAATGATTGATTAGCCTTGGCTAATGGCATCCGAATGGATGACCCAGACAAACGATTGATTAGCCTCAGCTAATGGCATCCTAAGGGATGATCGGGGCAAACGACTAATTAGTCCTGGCTAATGGCATTCGAAGGGATGACCGGGGCAAATGACTGATTGGCCTCGGCTAATGGCATCCGAATGGATGACCAGGACAAAGGATTCATTAGCCTTGGCTAATGGCATCCGAATGGATAAGCGGGACAAATGATTGATTAGCCTTGGCTATTAGTATCTGAATGAATGACAAAGACAATGATTGATTAACTTCGGCTAAAGGCATCCGATTGGATGACCAGGACAAAAGATTGATTAGCCTTGGCTAATGGCATCCGAATGGATAACCAGGACAAATGATTTATTAGCCTTAGCTATTGGTATCTGAATGGATAAATGATTGATTAGCTTTGGTTAAAGGCATCCGATTGGATGATCGTGACAACGGTTGATTAACTTTCGTTCATGGCATCCGAAGTGGATGATTAGGTGAGTGAATGATTAACCTCAGCAAATGATGCCTTAAGTGGATAGTCGGGTTTGAGATTATGGTTGATTGCAAGAATTGGTGTGTCTATATGTACTATAAGTTCTTTATATCAAGTACATGAAGAAACTGTAAATATCATGCTTCAAACATGGGATAATGTTATTGCTTCATTTAACTGCAAGACCATTTAATTATTGACACGACTAAAAGATTGATGTCTTCTCCCAAGTGCAAGAGTGTCGAAGTAATAAATAACCCGGCAAGACCGGGGTCGAACTATAGGGAGGTTAATTGTACACATTATAAACAACAATAATAGCAATAACAACAATAATAACAATAACAACAACAACTATAATAAGAATAATAATAGTAGTAGTAGTAGTAAAGAAAGAGAGGAAGAAGAAGATGATGAGAACTTTGAGATAGAATATTAATGTAAGGATTAAACAATGATAATAACAAAGTCAAGGTTAGAGGTTCCACTAATGGTATATCAAACAAGTATAGTATAAACTCTTATTTTTCAATTGGAAACCACACACAAAGGAGGTTCCAATCGGATTATAGATTGTTAACATGATTATATTAGTCATCTTTTTCAATTAATGCTAATACTTGTAAATTTTGTCAAGTATTCATGATTATAACTTATGTTAACAACAAATCAAGTTCCTTTCATAGCTTAGGTGTTGGTTATACCATACAGTATGGGATATGAAAGTGCCAAGCATTTGTTGTACCAAGTGTTATACAACATAAATCAAGATTAGTCATTTAACAAGCAAAGTATTAAAGAGTGAACAAGATAACAAATATAAAACATGTTAGTATCAAACATTAAAGTCCATATTAAGTTTATACTATACTTATTCTTACACCATTAGTGTAACCTTTTCACCTTGACATGATAAACTTAGCTAGACATAATGAAAGAAAAAAAAATAAATAAACAAAATAAGAACATAAATAAGATAAATAAACAAAATAAGAATATAAATAAGATAAAAGTTAAATAAGTAAATGAAAGGAAATGAAAGGCATAAACTTGATATTAATGAAAGCAAAGCATAAACATTACAAAAAATACAAAGAGAGAAAGCAAGAGCATGATCTTGATTTGGAAACCAAGATGCCTAAATGATTAAAATGCCTCCTTTTATAGGCTAAAATTAAAAACTATTGATTTGATGGCTAATTGATGAGTGGGTGACCAACTCTTGACTTGGTGACAATCCTTATCTTCTCTTGTCTGCCCAAAACGTCATTAATAAAGTCAAAATTGGAGCCACTTGAACATGAAAGTTGTAGGAAATTGTCTCAGCTTTCTTGTGTAAATAATTCAGCTCATTTGGACTTCTAGAACTCCAAATATGGGCCAAATACTGAACAGTGCTCAGGCTAGAAGACAGATTCGGACTTCTTTGTTGTGGCTACAATTTGGACTTGAAAATGGCCTTTCTAGATCTTAAGCTCCATATGAAAGTTGCAGGCCTATGTCTTACCTTTCCATCTATATAAAGTAGACCTAAATCTGAGATCTACAACTCCAGATATGACCCAATTACCGAATAGTGTTCCGGTTTGGATTGCACCAACCTCTCTTTTCTAAGTTTGGCCATTTCTTTGTCCTTCCAATTTCAGTTCTTAAATTCATCAATCAATCCTTTCATTTATGTGATAGGCCTGCATTTAAAATGAACATTTACCATAAATTAAAGGTATCTTATATTATTAGATGTGTTATTATAAAACATGCTTTAGTTAAGGAGTTATTGATACTTCAAGTGCAAAATGATGATATAAAACCTTGATAAAAATACACTTTTAAGTATCAATCAATTATCATTATTATTATTAAGTAATTGAATTCTTTTAAATTTTTTTGTATCGAAGTAAGGACGTCACATCAACAAGATGCCTAGGAAACCCAATACACAGGAACCTACTTTTGAAAGGAATCATGAAGTTGCATCCTAAAGCACGATGTATTTTGTATAAATCAATGTACTAAATGTATAACTTTTATTGAAATTTATTTAAATTTATGATGACTATTAGTAGGATAGGAATGCAAGCTCATGTCTATATATGTATATTTTTCATGTGAACTTCTAATCCTGCAAACATGATATTAGGTGTTTTTGAAAGATTTACTTTTAAATGAAATGTTGATTGTTGTTGATGTATGGATTGCATCTTGATGATGTGAGGAAACAAGTTCACCAATTTCCGACACGATGTGTGTCAAGTATATATATATATATATATATATAACTTACTGTTGTTTGGGGCTTGAAAAGTCCTGTTGTTACAGTTGGTATCAAAGCACTTGGCCTGGATCCTAAGGATCACTACTAATTATGTTGTTGTGGTGAATTTCAAGATGGTACATACTGACAAGGGACAAGAACTGAGCCGCCCTCCTTAGAAAGAAGGGGCGGGAACCAAGGTGCCCAAGGTTGGCAAGATGAAGATCCCTTAGATGATACGACATCTTATGCTCCAATAATACCACCCGAAACCTTGTAGGGGGAAGCCGCAGTAGTGGGGGAAGGTTAGAGGCCTAACCTGACAGAGGAAGTACCCCCAGTTGTAGCAGAGCAGCAAGAAAGATTAGAAGCACAACCGTCAACTATTCCAACTAGTATGCCCCCATAATATATAGACACGAGACTCATTGTACAAATAGTTAAAGTAGTGATGGAGGGCATGGCTGGTTTGGCAACACAAACAACTCCTACCATGCAGATTCCACAAGCAACCCCTATGACTAGCACGACCATAGATAATGTGTTGCTACTAGTGCAACTAGTTAAAAGTATGAGGGAAATGGGTTATGAACCATATATAAGGGAACAAGATACAGAGATAACTGAGAGATGGATTAGGAAGGTAAAAAAGATCATGATTCAAATAAGCACACTTGAGGGTTTGAGGGTAAATTGTGCAACCCGATTATTGTCTGATAGGGCCATGACATGGTGGGAAACAGTTCAGTTGAGGCAAGCAACCGAGACACTAACTTGGAGTGATTGCAAGACAGAGTTTGAGAATTAGTTTTATTCCAGGTACCATCGCAAGGTGAAAGAACAAGAGTTCTTAGCATTAAGACAGGGTGATATGTCGATATTGGAGTACGAAAAGAGGTTCCATGATCTCTCATTGTTCACCCCACGCTATGTGTCGATAGAGGATTTAGAATTTGAGAGATGGTTTACGATAGGATTTGAGACAAGGATGGATCACCTTGCAGTTTAAATCTGTGAGAGAGTTGATTGAGGTTGCCCAAGCTCTAGAGGCTTGTATTGGAGAAAGCTAAGGGGGACATCAGGGTATAGGCAAAAAGAGAGATGGGGACTATTTCAGTGGCAAACCACCACTCCTGAAGAAAGGAAAAAGTGTAGTGTTTGAGCAGTACAGGAAAAGAGGAAGTTTGATGTTACCGCCCTACCAATAGTCAAGTGGGAGAGTGATGGTTGAACAGTCGCACTCGAGGGCAACCTCTTCAACTGGAACCGGTGACCGTAAGGGTGCTAACTATCCTTTATATATAAAATATGGACAAAAAAACCCTAAGGACTACTCAGTTTCCCCTAGGCGATGCTTTATGTGTAGAGGAGAAGGTCATAGGTGGAGGAACTACTAGTATCTGAGTCAAAGGTGTCATTATTATGGTGGAAGAGGTCATTATAAGAGAGACTGCCCCAAAAGGAACACTGGATAGGTGCAGAGCTATAGGCAACCCAGTCAAAGCCACCAACAGTCAGTCACCGTAAATAGGCTAGTGAGATCTTCTCAATCAGGTGCAAACTCCAGCCGAGGGAGACTGAGGGCACAAAATGATCGAACCCCGGGAAGGGTCTTCCACCTGACACAGGAAGAGGTTAGGGTTGCATCAGATGTGGTGGAAGGTACACTATTATTGAATGATTTTAATGTGCATGTGTTCTTTGATCCGGGTGCCACCCACTCATTCATTGCTAAGAGAATTGTCACTAAACTGAGATAGGGAGTAGAAATAGTAAAGAAGGGGTTCGTAATTGGAACTCCAATGGGAAACATGGTTGAAACAAATGTTGTGTATATAGATGTGGGGGTTAGTCTATCTGGGTATGAAATAGAAGTAGACTTGATTCCCTTAAAGCTACATGATTTTGACATAATCCTAGGCATGAATTGGTTGAGTAAATACAAGGCTTCAATATATTGTTATGCTAAAACCATTACTTTCCAAACATGTAAGGGCAAGAGAATGATTTTTGAAGGAGAGAGAATTCTTAAACCAATTGCCTTAATGTCGGTGGTGACAGCCCAAAAACTTTTAAGAAAGGGATGTAGGGGATACCTCGCATACATCTTAAACTCTGATGATGAAGGTCCACGACTAAAGGATATTCCTATGGTGAAGGAATTTCCAGATGTATTTCCCGAAGAACTACCAGAACCACCCCCGGAGAGAGAGGTAGAGGTGTCTATAGACACTTTTCCTAGAGTCCTACCCATAGCCCAACAATCGTATCGGATGGCTCTAGCAGAACTGAAAGAGTTAAAGACTCAACTACAGGAATTGTTAGACAAAGGGTTCATACGGCCCAATAATTCTTCTTGAGGAGCATCAGTCCTATTTGTAAGAAAGAAAGATGGAACCCATAAACTTTGTATTGACTATCTAAAGTTAAACAAAATAACGATGAAAAACAAGTATCTGTTACCTCAGATAAATGATTTGTTTGATCAATTAAAGGGAGCGAGGGCATTTTTGAAGATAGAATTGAGATTAGGGTACTATCAGATGAAGATTAAAGAAGCGGATGTAGCAAAGATCGCATTTCAAACTCGTTATGGACACTATGAATATTTGGTGCTACCGTTCGGGTTGACGAACGCCCCAGCCATCTTCATGGACTTGATGAATCGGGATTTCCAACCATATCTAGATAAATTTATGGTGGTATTCATTGATGATATATGACACGATGAAAAGATTGTTGTCTTCTCCCAAGTGCAGGAGTGTCGAAGTAATAAATAACCCGGCAAGACCGGGGTCGAACCACAGAGAGGTTAATTGTACAAATTATAAATAACAATAATACAACAACAATAACAATAATAACAACAACAACAACAACAACAACAATAATAATAATAATAATAAAGAAAAAGAAGGAGAAAAAGAAGAAGATGATGAGAACTTTGAGATGGAATATTAATGTAACGATTAAACAATTATAATAACGAATGTCAAGGTTAGAGGTTCCACTAATGGTATGTCAAACAAGTATAGTATAAACTCTTATTATTCAATTGGAAACCACACATAAAGGGGGTTCCAATCAGATTATAGATTGTTAACATGATTACATTAGTCATCTTATTCGATTAATGCTAGTACTTGTAAATTTCGTCAAGCATTCATGATTATAACTTATGTTAACAACAAATCAAGTTCCTTTCATAGCTCAGGTGTCGGTTATACCATACATTATGGGCTATGAAAGTGCCAAGCATTTGTTGTACCAAGTGTTATACAACATAAATCAAGATTAGTCATTTAACAAGTATTAAAGAGTTAACAAGATAACAAATACAAAACATGTTAGTATCAAACATTAAAGTCCATATTAAGTTTACATTATACTTATTCTTACACCATTAGTGTAACCTTTTCACCTTGACATAATAAACTTAGCTAGACATAATGAAAGAAAGAAGAATAAATAAACAAAATAAGAACATAAATAAGATAAAAGTTAACTAAGTAAATGAAAGGAAATGAAAGGCATAAACTTGATATTAATGAAAGCAAAGCATAAACATTACAAAAAATACAATGAGAGAAAGCAAGAGCATGATCTTGATCTGGAAACCAAGATGCCTAAATGCATGACAAATGCCTTCTTTTATAGGCCAAAATTGGGAACTATTGATTTGATGACTAATTGATGAGTGGGTGGCCAACTCTTAACTTGGTGACAATCCTCATCTTCTCTTATCTGCCCAAAACGTCATTGATAACGTCAAAATTGGAGCCACTCGAAAACATGAAAGTTGTAGATAATTATCTCAAGTTTCTTGTGTAAAACATTCAGCTCATTTCGACTTCTAGAACTCTAGATATGGCCGAAATACTAAACAGTGCTCGGGCTGGAGGATAGATTCAAGCTTCTTTGTTGTTGCAACAATTTAGACTTGAAAATAACCTTTTTAGATCTTGGGCTCCAATGCAAGTTGTAGATCTATGTCTTACCTTTCCATCCATATAAAGTAGACCTAAATCTGAGATCTAGAGCTTTAGATATGACCCAATTACCAAACAGTGTTCCGGTTTAAATTGCACCGACATCTCTTTTCTAATTTTGGCCATCTCTTTACCCTTGCAATTTAAGTTCTTAAAGTCATCAATCAATCCTTTCATTTATGTGATAGGCCTGCATTTAAAATGAACATTTACCATAAATTAAAGGTATCTTATATTAGTAGATATATTATTATAAAACATGCTTTAGTTAAGGAGTTATTGATACTTCAAGTGCAAAATGATGATATAAAATCATGATAAAAATGCACTTTTAAGTACTAATCACCCCCCCCAACCAGCTTATTACTAGTCCCTAGTAATCAAAGCATTAAAAAAAAAAAACAATTTGCAAATTCCACAAAGCAAGGTATTCATCATTTAACTTCCATTAATCTATCCAAATAAACAAACTCTCATTAAATTTATATATCTGCTCAATACCTCTTAACAAGATATTAATAAGCCTTTCTTTTGTTCTCAATTTATCAACACATAATTATGGTGCTTTTCTTGGAAGAAAACAAAATTTTTGTTCTAATGTTTAAGGTTAACTTCCTTGGGTTGGGATTATAATTTTTTTCTCTTTTTTTTATTATTTGTTTTAATATTTATACATATAACTTAAAACACCATGGATCTTTAACCCATGTAACGAGCTTTCAGCTAATGACTCCCAAACCAGTTGGTCTTAGGGCATTAGGTGTTGAGACACCCCTACGAGCTTAGTAACTCGGGTTGCAGATATTGATATATAGATAGTGTAATGTTTGATTCCCTTAAGCTTTTCTCCTCAACCCATGTAACAAGCGTTGGGCCAATAGCTCCCAAGTCAGTTGAGTTTAGGGTATTAGGTGTTAAAACACCCCTTCAGGCTTAATTGCTTAGGTTAGGGAGGCTACGAAACCAAACTTATCTACATTTTTATTATTATCATTTTTTTTTCATTTTTTTAATTATATACAATCCATTTCCCTTAGTTGTTACCTTTAACAAAAGAACATAAATAATGTAATAATCCAATGTGCAACCCACAATCATATGTTAAAGTATGTGTGTAAAAATTAAGGTTTAAGAATATATGTTAAATGAGTATATGAGTAGAATTAGGTGATAGTAATGCAAGAGTTTGTAAATCTGAATAATTCAGGAAGTATTATAATAGACCTTGTTAAGAATGATTACTTTAACAAAAGAGCTTCTTTACTCTGCCATCCTAGTAACAACAATTATGCATATGCTTTATGAAATGGAAAACAATTTTTTTTTATCAACTACTGCCCTCTCCCCCCAACCAAAACGAGACATTGTCCTCAATGTTCTAAAGTAGAAAGATAGAGTATAGAAGATATTACCTGAAATAACGAATATTGACAAACCTGAAACACACTTAAACAAATATAAGAAACAACAAAACACAAATATTATGCTATTAATAAAACCAAAAGATACAAGTTTTTACAAACAAAAATTCAAATCGCAGTTGTGATTGTGGCTCACATCTTCACTTGGTTTTACGTCCAAGAACAACTTAAACACCCTCTATGGGTCGGGGATAGGCTTCCCATCCAATTTTCTTAAAAATCGACAAATAGGGTCTTTTTTTAGTCAGATTCCCAAAACTATGTCAAGCATGTTCTTTATGAAAATGGGTTCATAAGTCATGAATTGCACGATGCTTATCTCGACTATGATGAGACTTAAGAGTCACTAAAAGATTATCTAAAGACTCTCTGTGTTTTGAAATAAATCCCACCTTTTGACAATTTTCACAGGTTTTGCAGAATGCATGTGATTCCTTAAATATGGTGGACCAGTAAAATCCACTTTGTAAGATTTCTACAGTCCTCTTTTTTTAAGAGAAATGATCCCCACGTGCCTTAGCGTGACAAAATTTAATGAAATTACTTACCTCATTGTCGGGAATGCATTTTTGAAATATTTGATCAGGACAATAATTGAATAAGTAAGGGTCATCCCAATAAAAATTTTGCACGTTGCTGAAAAATTTTCTTTTGTCTTCGGTACTCCAGTGAGCTGGCAAAAATCCTGAAGTAAGAAAATTGATATTTTTAGTAAACCAAGGCATTGAACTAAGAGAAAGTAGAGATTCATCAAGAAAGTAATCATTGATTGGTGTGATGTCGGGTGTCGAATCTGTTGTCACTTTTGATAAAAGATCCGCATCAATATTTTCGGTGCCTTTTTCATCCTTGATTTCTTCCTAATTGGTCATGGCATAAGAAAATGGAAGTGCTGGAGAGGAATCAGTCTTTTCTTTGCAATGTTCAGATTCAACCCCTTCCTTACCCTCAGAGATTGACTCATCGTCTTTCTCACAAGGTTCAAGAATTGGTTTTTGAATAACCTTACCACTACGAAGAGTGATGACTGATTTGACGTGATCCATGTGTTGACTTCCAAAACTACTTGCATTTGCATTGTATTGCCCCTTGGGATTTTGTTATGGTTGAGATGGAAACTTACCTTGCTCTTGAAAACTGAGAGCAGATGTGAATTTTGCAAGAGTGTCTTTAAAATCTGTTATGCTTTGAGTAAGTTGAGTGTTGATTGTCTCTTGCTTTTCAATGAATGCATACAATATTTCCTCAAAATTCTTCTAAGAGGTGGAGCATAAGAAGGTGCATATCCATAAGAATTTTGAAAATTATGGTGTGCTTGAAACTGTGATGGTGAAGTTTGTGCATTATCACTCTTCCAACTGAAATTTAGGTGATTTCTCCAACCAGGGTTGTATGTTTGCGAGTATGGGTTATAATTGGGCCTTTTGAAACTATTTAAAGCATGGGTTTGTTCATAGAGACATTCCTTAAAAGAAGGCAACGTTGGACACTTATTGGTTGAGTGTTCATTTGTTTCACACATTTGACACACAATGTTTTCAACAGATTTTAATTTACCACTCTTTTTCAATGCTAGTGCCTCAACTTTTCTAGCTAAAGATGCAAACTTGGCTTGAAGGTCATGATCTTCTCTAAGGTTGTACATACCTCCACTAGATGTATGAGGTTGAGTTTTACTCGGTGCCTCATAAGTACCTGCGATGTCCCAATTTTGAGCATTCTCAGCTAACAAGTCTAAGTACTCCATTGCTTCATCAGGGTCTTTATCTTCAAAAGTTCCATTGCACATCAATTCAACCATTTGCCTATCTCTGGGTGTTAACCCTTCATAAAAATGTTAAACCAATCTCCATGTTTCAAAACCATGATGAGGGCAAGTATTAAGCAAGTCTCGATACCTATCCCAACATTGGTAAAATGTTTCTCCTGGTTTTTGAGTGAAAGTAGTGATTTGTATTTTGAAACAGTTTGTTCTATGAGATGGGAAAAACTTCTTTAAAAATTGTTGCTGCATTTCATCCCAAGCACGAATGGATCCTGGTCTTAAATTTTGTAGCCATATTTTAGCTTTATCTTTTAATGAAAAGGGAAAAAGCTTTAATCTGATGGTGTTCATGCTATAATTATTATATGTGTTGCAGACCTCCTCAAATTCCCTTAAATGCAAGTATGGATTTTCCAATTCTAAGCCATAAAAAGAAGGTAAAAGTTGAATAATGCTTGGTTTAAAATTAAAATGAGATGCATCAGGAGGAAAAACTATGAATGATGGTGCATTTGTTCTTGTGGGATTCATATGGTCTTTAAGTGTTTTAACACGGTTATTCTCATTATTCTCATTATGAAGTGATTGATTATCTTCTTCGGTCATATTTTCTGAAAATAATGAGGATACCCTACAAAGTCTACCACTTGATGAACGTGACCACACTCTCATGCACATGTAGGAATAAAATAAAAGGAAAAAGAAAACAAAAGAAGAAGAAATAAGAGAAAAGAAACAAAGTTATATACAAGAAAA
>NW_011501703.1:0-35006 GCF_000495115.2 Populus euphratica
TTTTTGTGTTCATACGAGAAAAAAAAAATTAATTACTGCTTTTTTATATTATTTATGTTAATTGTATTATATTAAATAGTGTAATTAATATAAATAATATAGTTAATTTCATTGTTCTGGGACGGGTCTAATTTAAAGCTCAAGATGCATTAAATCGGATCCGATCCAGTAAAATAAAAAATAAAAAATATTTTTTAATTTTTTAATTTTATTTTATTAGAAAACTAGTGTTTAATATTATTGAATAACACTATATAAATTAGATATAAATCGCTTGATGACGTAATATTTTTAGAATTTGATTACAATTTCAATTTTATTTATCATTATATTTTACTTGATATTGTTGCGCGCTAAAAAAACCAAAAAAATTATAGTCCTTATCGGATGTGTTTCATATGTAATGGAATTGTAGATGGTTTAATGAAAAAATAAAAATATTTTATATAAAATATTATTTATTTCATAATATAACAATAATAATTAAATCCACATTATTTCAATTAAAAATCATTAATATTAATATATATTTTTTAAAATTATTTATAATCTCAGTTTTAAAAGCATTATTAATCAAATACATTAAATTACTTTTTGTTCAATCTTGATTTTAGTAATAGTTTTAACCAAATATACATAAATATAAAATTAATTTTAACTAAAAATATATTTTATAAAATAATTTTTTTAAATTATAATTATAATAACTACCGCAACATAAAATATATTTATTTTTTCATGTTGTGAGATAATGGTTAAATTCATGAAACACATAAAAAGAAAAAGTCGACATAAATACAATGCATGCGAATAAAAAAGCACTAAAATAACTACGATAACCACTAGCTTCGTAAAGAAGTGGTGCGTCTACTGATAAATTAAAAAAGTGACGCATCGATCTAGATTAGTTGCAGTAAAATAGGTTTTTTTTTTAAGTAAGAGCATGTTTGTTTTTCTATATAGAAAAATATTTTTAAAAAAATTTATTTTTTTATTTAAATTTATTTTTTATTTTTAAATTATTTTAATATCAATTGCTACTATAATATTAAAGAATCTAAATTTTTATTCTGACATGTATATAACGATTTTTTATTTCATTTGGGTGGAGGTAGAGCCCACCCTAAAAAAACAATTAATATAATACTCTCATAAAAAGAATAATTTTAAATTTTATTTAAAAAATATTCTATTCTTGATTTTCAAATAAAAAATTAATATGAAAAACACAATATTATGTAATAAATACGTGTTTTATTTTTTTTACAAAATAATAATAATAATAATAATAATAAATATATATTCACATTCTAGATTCTATATTTTTATTAAAGAAAGAAAAAAAATATAGATAAATTATTTGCACGAGCATAATATAGATAAATAATTTATATTGCTTATAAAAAATTATTACAGGGTTGTTCTCTTAAAATAAATATCATCTCATCTTTTAACCTTATGGTCATTGTAGGTATGTAAATATTCATTTCACTGCGCTTCTTCTGTTTATAAAAGTAACAAGAGGTTGATAATAACTTAGTACGGGATTCTATTTGATGGTTTAATGTCATGAAGACCTAGTCAATGTTTATGTTTTGTAATAATAAATAAATAGGATACATTGCTCTTGACATGGCATTTATCATGTTCAATACATAGTTTAAGTTTATCTACATTTATTTTTTTATGCTTTAATTATATGTTAAGTTCTTGTTACTTTTTCATTGTAATGGTTGAGAGGGTTTTTACTTTATTTTATGAAAGCTTGCAAGTTCTTAAAAAAAAACCAAAACAAAAAAAAAACAAAATGGTAGGTAGTACAGCTATTGATTAAATTAATGCCCTTGTTTATTAAATTTCGTCACACTTCACTGTCTGCAAAGGGACAGTACCTCTAATGTCCACACTATAATGTCGGATTTCGACATTGATAGCACATACTGTCGTGACTATTTCTGTCGAAGATTATATAATATAACAGCAGCAGCCCTCAAATATCTGTAAAATAACACACTAAAAATCCCAAGGCTTTCAACAAGTTGCAGGTTTTTTTTTTTAAAGTCATCAAGAATATATTGAAAAGGCTAATAGCTAAAGAAAAATACATAGGCACATGACAAAAAGAAAATGATCTGCTACATTTGCAGCTTTTGCTTTTAGAAAATGATGAAACATGCTTTTATTTAAGCTTTACAATCGTATAAAATATAAATTTGATTATATTTGTTGCCAAATTTGGATAAATATGAAAACAAGATATAAAATAAATAAATAAATAAATAACCCATTTAATTCTTTATGATAAAAAAAAAATAGCATTATGAATATGAAGTTGCGTGTTGGACATGTGTAATGATTCAATAAATGTATTGGTTGTGCACGTAAATTGTGACATGGTATTTTAAAACTCTATTTAATAATGTAGTTGCGGTTATTTTTTAAATAATTTTTTATATTAAAATGCATGCTAATAATATTTTTTTTATTTTTTAAAAATTATTTTTGACATTAGCGCATCAAAACGATCCAAAACATGCAAAATATATTAAATTTTAACAAAAAAAATTAATCTTTTTACCTAAGTAACATGTACATGTGATGATGCATGTTATTCACACTTAGACATCCAAATTACATGTTGTTCAATACTTCTATTCTAATATGTATCTTAATGTATTCTTTTTTAATTTCTAAAAATTAAATTGGATATCCATCACCGCTTAGTAGTACACTTCAAATCTTTTGAAGTATTTTCTAGTGTTTGTGGCGCGTATAAATTTTAAGTATAGAGCAAAAATATTTATCTTTTCACCAATAAAACAACAAAGCAATACATTTAATGTCAAGCATTAACCTCTATACTATTAGTACTCATTTCTCTCCCCTCACAATAAGTTCCCTCGTCATCAATACTTTACTCTCTATGAGGTAAATTAACATGATCAAGGTTTATAAATATCTCGACTTACCAAGTAACTTAACATGAGCAACAACACAAAACTAAATCCTCACAACTAGTCTTTGAACACAAAACAAGACATAGCACACAAAGTCACAAAGCACAATACTACTCCTACGCTCTTGCTACACTGCTTATTGTCTCCACTATTTACTTTCATGTACAACATACTGCTCTCCTTTTATATTTATTGACTTAACTATTATAGTGTTTCATGTTTTAATAAGGGACTTGTTTTGTAAAAAAACTCTTAAGAGTCACCCATCAACTCACGAGAATAGTGGTCACGCCAAGTCATTCTATCAGTTTAAGATCACAATCTTGGAAAGCCTAGTCCAATTATAAAGTTTTCATTATTTCATCAGCATACCAATTCATTGGGTTTAAAAAAAGAAGTTAATATAACTCTATTACATGTTGAAAAAAACTCGAATAAGATTTTATAAGAGATGAGCAAAGAATGCACAATCAATATGATGAAATAGATATAGAAAGTTAATAATAACGGTATATTATTATATGCAAAACCTTTAGACTTGTAAATCTAACTATGATGTGCCTCTTTTAAAAATTGACTTTTAACAAAACCTAAAACTTGTTGGTTTTAATTTGTAACTAATATTTAACTTGCATGTTACAACAAATCTAGTTTATAATTATATATGTTTGTTTAGACCTTGTATTCTTTTTGTTGTTCATGTTAAGACTTTATATTATTTTGATTGTGTATCTTAAGATCTTGTTTTATCATCTTAGTTAATTTAATTTATGTTTTACATGATGGATGGACATGTAATTTATTAGAAATCCTTTTTTTTTTTTTACTTTTAAGCTATCTTTATAAATCAAGATACTAAAATTGTCCTTTGTTAATATTACAAACAAATATTTTTCTTGATGTTTGTTTAGTATAAGTGTTATTTTATTTGTTTGGTTAATTTGTTTATGTATATAAAATGAGTTTGTTTGTTTGATATTTAGTAATATCATTTTAATTTCTAAAGTTACTAATTAGCTTGGTTGATGAGTTCTTATTATTGTTAATTTATTTTTCAATTACTACTTTTTATATAAAAAGAAACAGTACATCATGTGTTATTTATTTAAAATCTATATTTTTACTATATGATATTTATTTAAACAACTCGTTTTTTTTTCATTTGTCATTAACCTTTGTTTATTTTTTTCTATATTCTTCAATTCAATTTAATTTTAATATTTGAATATCAATAAGTATTTTTATTATATTATTATATATGAATATAATATATTCTTAGAAAAACCTATCATTGGATTTGAAACCAAAAATTTCTTTAATTAAGTTTATAAAATCGCAAGATTTGTTATGATGCATACCTTGTATATCAAAGTATTTTGCTTATTTTGCACAATAATTACTATATATATCATGTGTTAATTTGTGTTTATTTATACATGTCCAATCAATTTAATATGACATATGAAAAATGAATTAATATGGATAATTTTAAAAATATACATCTCAACAAGATCAAATAAACACACATCTTTTAACTAATGTTGTTAAAACTCTATCAACATAACTACTCTACTCAAAATTATTAATTAAGTTATACTAGAAAGTCAAAATCAATTAAGAACCGGATAAAATGTACAATCATACCACTAATCATTTGACTTGTAGTTACCTTTTATGATTTAATTATAAAAAACTTTAAGCATAGGATTGAGAGTAAATAGTTGGGGAGTAAATAGTTTCTTGACTCAAATATTATATGTTATAGGTAATTAAACCTTATTAGGCTATTTATATGTCCTTAACTTGCTTAACATTAAATAAATAATATTATTTATATTAAAGAGATCTTCTTTTGCATCTTTTTTTTTTAGAGATATAGGATAAATTTTTTTCTACTTCTCTTTAACATGATAATATCAATGTGATGTGAAATAAGAAATGGAGAACTAGAGAGTAAAAGAAGTAAATGTGACTAAATAGGGAAACCTTCATTTTTAAATATTATAATGCTATTAGTCCTATACCAGGTCATCCAAGAGAAGCACTAATAGATAAATTCATGATTGTTTAATATTTTTTAAGCTCTTAACCATATTTTTTATCATTATATATGCTGGGTTGTTTATTGTCATTTAGAGAAAGGATTTTATGTGATATCTATCTCTAATAAAAAAATGACTTGCATATAAGAAACCCTAACAAGTTTTATCACCTTTATCATGATCACGATCATGACATTGAGAAATGTCATGCCTTCAAATAGAAGATTAAAAGATTGATCTTTAGATAATACCATTAATAATTTATAAAGAAGTAAATGTAATCTAAAGAAGTAAGGGAAAATCCCTATTATGCACTACCTAAAACCATATAATTTTCAAAAATTATATCTCTAATATCTTTTAAACTTTGAATTTAAGCAATAATATTTTTCTATGTCTTCAAAGTCTTCATCAGAAACTATTTATGATAAGGTCTTCATAATTCCAATAAAATCTTTATATCAAGATCTTTATGTCTTCATTAAATTCTCCAAGTCTTTGAAATAACTTATCTATGAAGGGAACATGGATCCTTCTCCAAGTTTTTATAGTCACTTGTCTTTAAGTTTTGGTGATTACTTTTCTTAAAACCTCCATAATCACTTATCTTTAAAAAGATCATTGATCTTTCTTAAGATCTTTATAATGGTTCATGAGATACTTTACTTTAAATACATTTCTAAATGCATACAGAAGCCATATCATTTAACTTTTATATTCATGTTTTTATATTAGACTACCTCTTCTAACAATTTTTATATTTTATGATATTTTTCCTGATAGATTATACAAGAGGGATAAACAAGTCTAAAAACATAACATGTATAAAACAATAAATGTTATCTCTTTTTATACTACTAAAACATGATATTTTAAAAGATATGGGGTTAAGTAATGGTGTATGAAATTAAAAAAACCTAGTTAGGCCCAAAACAAAAGGCCCAATTAAGTTTGATTGTGAGCTCAATTGGGCTTGATTAAATTACCCCAATCGAAGGCCTACAAATAAAAAGAAAAGGAGGAAAAGAAGATACTCTAAAGTGGGAATAAAGACATAAGAAAAATAAGCATGAAAATTAAGGCGAGAAGGGAGGAAAATAAAGAATGAATGAATGAGATACCGAGAAGACACCAAAACTCTGGTTAATACATGTATCATGCCATTGAAAAGATCTTGATGATAAAATTTCAAAGACACCTTAGAAGTCTATCATTAGAGGTGGGGTGAACCACCCATGCCACCCAAAGATGATGGGTGTGATTCACATATTGGCATGTGAGTTGCAGTGCTAGCTAATTTCTTTCTCTTTTTCTAATTCAATCCATAAATTTTCTTTTCATTGTATTCCGTATAAAAATCTTTTCCTCCCTTCTTAACCCAACCTAATTGTATTCTCTTTATCCTAACCGAACCTTCTCAATCCCAATTAAACCTTTTCCTGGCCAAGACCAACCAAAAATAGATAAGAAAGAAAGAGAGGAGTCTCCAATCTTAGCCCAATCACATTTGTGTTACCCATTCTTGCTACTATACAACCCCTCTCAATTTATCTCGAATCAATTTTTTAATCGATACCTATCCCAAAGTTTGATTCTACACCAATTGTTATAATTTGACTACTATTAATCAATAGTTGTCCCAAAATTTTACTTTATACCTCCTTTCTTAACTTGACTATTCTTTCCACCAATGTTTATCCCTTTCCTAACCATTATTTCCACCAATAGCTTATTCTCAAACATCAACCTACCTATTATTAACAAGTACAACATACTAACCAGGAACTCAACTTTATAGAAAAGTAAATATTTCTTATCATTCTTTCTCTCTAGTAAATCACTAGATAAGAAAGAAAGTTATGACAGGCTTTTTTAAGCTTGCACTTTACTTCATTATCCTTGTTCCACTTATCCTCTCTTCACACACACATTCTACCTTTTTTATATTTATTAATTAAAGCATCGAAAGTCTTTTATTCTAACAAGAGACTTGTTTTGCAAGCCATAAAAAAACCCAAATCTAATATGATTTTTTTCATGACTTAATCAATATATTTGTCTTTACCTCCACAATAAAATTATCTCTTTATTAAGTTTATTTACAATTTTATTTATTTACTTAAAGTTCCAAACAATAAAAACACAACACCACACAACATGTATATTGAATTATATATGGTTAAAAACTATACATGGCATTACATATGGCTACTTAATAAGTCTAGCTCCATGAAACTAGCACGTAAAAGAAATGATCATACTGCAAAATTATTTGGCATTGTTATTAAATTCAACCTGACGGATTAATCTTGAAACCTCCGACATGACTCTTAGCCCAGCCCAACCCATATTTAAAATTAACCTGGGTGAAAGTTTAATTGATGTGACTCAACAAACTTGATAAGTGTAAAGATAACTCGGATGACAAGTAAAATATAAGGTTTGGCTTTAAAAAATATTTAAAATAATATTAATTTTTTTAATATTGAAACGATGACAAACTGGATCAACCCATACTTTGTAAGTTAATTTACCAAACTTACAATCTAGATCATGAATTTTATTGGGTTTAATAACTTTAATTTTTTTAAACTAATTTTTACTTGATGATATGATAATAAAAACATGAGCTTGCAAGATTGAAAATTAACAAAGTATTAAGATATTTATTTGAAATTATGATAACTTTATAAAAAAATAAATCAAAATAAATTATAAAAATCAATTCAAAATCAATCAAATACTAAATGATAAGATTAAAAAATCAAATACTAAATGATAAGATTAAAAAAAATCCAAAAAAATCATCTAAAGAAATGGAATTAAGAAATAGCTAGGGACTAATAGCCATAAGTATTCTTTATTTTTCACTTCTTATAATCATTGAAGTGGGACTATATGTTAATGTAGGAATGATCATGTTGCTGAGCCAGCAATTACACGATCATGCAGGATAGTAGATTAATTAGAAGACAGTAGGACTTAGAAAATGACTACAAAGAAAATCTTGCAGCATGTGCGACAGAGGTGTCTTTGTCGAGTAACATGATATTTATGTATGAATATAAATGTAGATGTCTGCTCATACTGTTATCTGAATTCTTTAAGCATCGATCTATGTATAAATATAAATGCAGGGCTTTGTTAGATATCTGATTGTTTTCTTAATTTTGTAGCTGACTGTAATGTAGATGATTGCTCCATCAGTGATGACTGAATGAATTCACCCAGATAGAAAATTAATAGCTTCCATGCCATCCATGCGAACAGGATATGCCACTTTTGTCCATGTGGTTGATAAATAAGTAGAAGACAGTAAATAAAGCAAGCAATCAAACCTAACTTCTGTGGGGCTACTTTCCTCTCTCTCTCTCTCTGTGCGTGTGGCTGCTGGGGGGGTTCAAACCGACCTGCATGAAACTGAAGAGTCAATTATCGCTCGTGTCTTGTGCTGAACCTCCCATGGGGAAAGGAGGGAAGGGGCGGTGGGGCCTAGGACCATGGGGGGGTTGATGAAATGATGTTGATCCACTGCTTGCTTAGTTTCATTAGCAAATGATCGAATGTTGATCCAATGCTTGCTTAGTTCCATTAGCAAATGATTGAATGTTGATCCAATGCTTGCTGAGTTCCATAAGCAAATCATTGATTGCTAAGGATATGTTAATGTTCCCATTTGGAATCATGATGAAAAAAAAAAAAAGACGATAAATGGAAAATCAGTTGGTTTATAGCATAGAGGTAGAAGAAAATGATGTTATAAAAATCGTGACAAAATCAGGATGAAAAGATTTTGCTTTTAAAGTTTCAATCAGCGTAGCTCAAATGCTTCAGTCAATAAGAAGAGCTGAGACCAAAATATAAATGTATATATAAATATTTTATTTCAGCTATTTTTCATTTTATATTTTTTTTATTTATCTTAGAGATTTATTTTGATTGCTACATACAAATAATTCTTGTTTTAATAAATACAACTGATCTATCTTTATTATAAAATTATAGAAACAACTTAAAAGATTAAAAACTATTAAAAAAGTTAATATTAAACAATTTAATAATAAAAGAGGATATTAATTAAAATTTAAATTAAAAAATAATAATTTTCTTTAAAAGCAAAAATATCAAGAGCGAAGGGACATCAAATGAAAAGGCCCAACAGCACATGATTTTTTAAAATAACATTTTTTGACACGTCATCCATCCACCATGGCCACAATATATAGTCTATTGAACATTTTATCAATCATCAAAGACAATTGATATATCATCTACTTCTTTTATTGAAGTTCTGTCTTTCCAAAAAACAGCTCTATTTTTTTTAAAAAAAAAAATTAGCCCTTGTTTTCTTTTTCAACAATAATCTATAATTCTATTTTGAAAAATTAAATTTTAATTTAACATCAATATATTTTTCACAGCATATCAAATATACAAGAACAAGAAAATAAAAACAAATCTCTACCGTGCCAAATTCAATAACCACATTAAAGAAAAAATAGATATGAACAATAAGGTGACCAAACAAGGAGAAAAACTAAAAAAGCTTTGCCATTCTAATAAAATCTTCACCAAGATTTCATCACTAACGCTACTGCTACTCTCGAAGCCGAACACCCCTTGATGATATGAAGCTTTAAGCATGGTTCATGTAGGTTAGAAATAGAAAAGATTTGGGGATCAAGGCATATTAAAATCCCCCAAAAGTAGAAACACTAAGAAAAAGTTCTTATTTTTTCATCCCCACATGAATTTATGAATACATCACATAAATGAATGCTCCACGCAAGCTTTTCGTTGCTGCTTCCACTAAATCTCCATTGCCGTAATAAAATTTAAGGCAGAAGAGTCAGAGTAGAAGGAGCAAAGAGAAGCTCGGGAAATGGACTGCCCTCCATTTAAGGACAATACTACAAAAAAAAAAAAAAAAAGGAGGACTTGTTCTGTCAAGAAGAAGACTCCTCCTTGTTCATCTAGCTAACCTTATCCTGCAGAAAATTCTACTTTTATAGAAAATGTACAACTTTCAAAAGATGCAAATACTACAACCAGTTGATGAACTGCTGCCTTTGTCCGTAGCTGAACTATGTTAGTTATCCGATGGCAAGTCAGTACACCCACTGTTGTCTGTTGCAGCGGCCTTAGATGTCAAATATTTTTCACAATACCTTTGGGCCCTTTGAGGAGCAATGATCTCAAGAGCGTTATGGAGACACTTGCGATATGAGAAGTCCTCTATCGTCCCATCTGTTCTAACAAGTGAAAAGCAGCGTGTATCTTGATATTCTGGGTGGTTTATAACCTGTAATAAAGGATGGGAAAGGAAGCACCCTCAAACCTTGTGCACTTATGAAGATTGCTTATATTATTTCAACCACAAGATAGGAACAAACAACCACTTCAACAAACCAAGTCATTTCTCTGTACATATCTGTCAACCCAGTATGTAGTTGATGTTACATATTAATTCAATCAAAACGAAAATAACTTCAACATTGACCAATATTTTATCAAAGGAATATGGAATACAACGTTCTGAACACTTTCAAGTTTCAACAAAAGGGAGATATTAGTGTGTGGGTGTATTTTTTTTTCTTAGAACAAGATACTTTCCAAAAGTAATATGCAGGGAGAGACCTCATGAAATTGATAAAGAAAATATGGATTAAAAGAACTAATTCCTCTCAGAAAGTTGTATAATCCAGAAGCCAAAGAAGTGCCAAACATAGTTTCATTAAGTTACAATAACTCTACTATTGGTTTCCGGCTTCTTTCATGCCTACCAGATTTTAAATCTCAGGTCATTACCTCCACAGTATAAGCTTACACTGGAGGGTTTTCTAAGCCATGATACAATCTCATGGTTATCTGCTGTGACTGTTAAGGTTTTCAGTGTGGCATGATTTTTTAACCTTGAGTTTGTGATCATTTTCAACAATCTCAGCTAGTCAGAACCTTTGCAACTCTGGAAATTGCTATGTGAGGTACATGGATATGAAATCTTTATTCAAACATTTATATATTCCCATACCTCTGGTTTCTGCATTCTGTAACATTTACACTGATTTTTACTGAAATAAACAAAAAAAAGGTAAAAATTAAAAGCCAGCGTTGTGTTTGCTCCAATGCAACACTGGCTTTAATTTCCTTCTCATTCTTTTATCTTGTTTATAAGATAACAGAATCTGTCTCCAAACTTTAGTCATGCTTTAATACCATAAACAGATGTCCAACACGTAAGAAAACAGTCATAGTTATCCAAACCAACAGCACCAGAAAATTAGACAATGGAAACAGTTATAATTATTATTATTTTCAAAGAGCTTTTGCATATTTGATGAATGAATCATGACCATCTTTACACAAGTCTCATAGATTTTACATACCTTGATGTCTTTGGCTCCAATTCCAATCTTCTCATCTCTTCGAGGATGGAAATATAAAGTCATCATCAAAACAGACTTGTCTCTCTCATTTAATTGTTGGTCTACAGAGTACCTACATCCACACCCATTTAAAGATTCGTTAGGACCTTCCACTTCACCAATCTCTCTGAAACGGTGAACTACTAATATCTCTTTCATTCTTTTGCAAAGAAGCAGATCTTATTAAATTGACATGATCTTGAAATAATCAAAACAAGGGGCATGTTGGGAATGAGTAAACACTTTATCTTTATAAGACCCGCCAAAAGAATAGAATAATGTTTAGATCATTGACAAGACTACATCCACACCCATTTAAAGATTCATTAGGACCTTCCACTTCACCAATCTCTCTGAAACAGTGAACTACTAGTATCTCTTTCATTCTTTTGCAAAGAAGCAGATCTTATTAAATTGACATGATATTGAAATAATCAAAACAAGGGGCATGTTGGGAATGAGTAAACACTTTGCTTTGGTACATTGACAGGATCATGTATATTGATGTCAAGCACCAGCATGAACATAGAAAAACATGTATGAGTGGAAGAGAAAACAAACAATTCATAAATGGTTGACGGTTGCTGCAACACTATAGATACATCAGTCAAACCAGCTGCACACTTGATAAAAATTTCGTTTCAAGAATATGCAAGAATTACTTCTTATATCATGTTTCTCCTCTGCCATTAACATATGCATTTTACTGCCAAAAAACTGGTGGAATGTTTGCACATTAAATGCACCAGGGAGATAGTTAAAAGGAAAAAAAAGACCACCTCAACAAAAAGGTAATAAAGATGCAAATAATTTTCTGCAAGGGCAACAACCTTTCCACAAAGTAAGCAACAATCTTGAACTAGCACCACAAAAGCCTAGAATCTTGGCAAGACAATCCACATGGTAAGCATCACTCTTGAACTAGTAGAACACAGGTTCTTCAATTTGCGGAAAATGCCACAGAAAATGGACTAATTAAAATTGCATTGAAAAAAAATGTGGCATAAAAAAATCATGAATGATGACATCAGAAATATAAATGTATCATGAATTCAACATCACAAGCATTGCATCAAACTAAGACAAAAATAGAAAAAATTCATTTGAGATTTAACTTACTTCTTCAAGATTTTTCTCACTGTATAGGACATCCGTTGAATGTCATCATATGTAAGAAGACGTCGTAGGAATGATCTAGGTATACCCTCCTTTACTTTAAATCCTTTACGGCCACAACCACCAAACTTGTGCAGAAATTGAGCTCCGCATTTATCAGATTTATAGATTTGAGCATCCAGTACTCCAAACTCAGTATTCTGCCCAGGAGTTATCATTTGGCTTCCCAGAAGGTTATACACATCAACAGGCTTTGAAAACTCTAAACCCTGATGAGTGAAGATGAAGCATAAAAACATAAGGGATTAGACAATTATAAGAAACGTTGTTGATGCAGGGGAAAGAAACATGAGGACATCATTAATGACAAGGACTACAACTCCTATGTAAAGTCGCAGGATACATGCTTTATGAATGATAACCATTCAAATATTATTCACTCCCTCAAACTCCTGGAATCCCTTTAACACTCAAAATCCTTTCAGCAAAACCCTTATGTTCACTATGGAACTTCTTAAATTTTAGCTTCCCAAGAACTGGGAAAAGATAATTGACATCTAACCTCTTGTTAACTACTGCCTAGAGGAACAATGTGAAATCTACCTTTCCAGAGTATACAATATCAAATTGTCCAGTCCCAATGGCAGGAATCTTTCCCCATGCCAAAGCATCTATGCTTCCCTGGAGATCATCAACCACTCCAGCCTTAGCAGCCCTGATAAAGCAATCACCAGGATTCTAGAACAAATTTCAGAAACAAAACATGAATTATATTTGATTGAAAATATCAAGAAAATATGAAAGTTGCGCAGCACAAAGCAATGAGAACTAACAGAAAAGCATGCTTGCACAAAAGGCGTTGAGACGGAAGCATGCTCTCTTTGTCGTTTCAAGCCTTTTGCATTTAGGCCAACAAACTCCCCAGTAACTGAGAGACAATTTGCAACAAGAAGCAAATGTTCAGGAAGTAATGTCTTGCCAACATCAGACATTGCAGACTGCAAATTCTGTTTTCAAAAATGTGTTAGTAATTAGTCCAAGTGACAATTTCCATGAATGGTCGTTTTAGAAAAAAATATGATGAGGTGACAATATATTCTACATACATTGAGAAAAAATTTCCATCCAGCATCTATGCCATAAGCCAAACAGCATTCATGTATGTTATCTGGATGACTACGAGCCCAGTCAATAATATCCATTATTGAGAGACAGTCATCCATAAGTTGGTTCCAGAGTCTTGTTTTGTCAGATCCTCTTGACATGTGAACCCTCAAGAAGAGCTCACCACGGAGACGATTATGAGATTTTGGTATCTTGGGCTTATCATTCCACAAAATGTCCACCTTTCGTATCTCCATGAATCCTAACATCAAATCAGAAATGTGGTATGTTATAATATCAACAACTTGTCCACTTACATTATAATATCAACAACTTGTCCACTTACATCTAATCCAAATGATATATTATGTTCATGACCAACCTTTTATAACTGTTTCAAGAAGGAATGGAATCATAAGGTCTTGAATTGTCTCCAATTCTATGAATTCATTCTTGGAAGTTTCAACTATGGTGACAGTTATGCAAAATGTTTCTTTTTTTTCCTTCCAAGTGTCAGCTACAGTGCAGTACCTGGCATTTAATCACCAAGTCAGAAAGAACAACAGATCTCCATGCAGATTTTGAGAGGTTTTGTAAAGAGTCTAGCACCAAAAAAGGGCACAAGTGGTAATGATAAGTCATTATCTCATCCAAATGGGATACACTGCAATAATCACTGATAAAGAGTGGAAAAATATACAAAAATTTGAACCAAAGAACAAAGAAACCATGAAAGGAAAGGGTCAAGAAATGAAAGACATAGGGAATGACCAGCAAAATGATTTGTTGATAGCAAATATAGTGGAAATATTTCGAGGCACCAGGCAGATTAATAAAGCGAGGGGAAACATGAAGGGAATACAAGGCAACAAATTCCAATACAAAGCTTAAGTATATTTAGGCCACAGGTTCATTTGTAAAGCAAATTCAAAAGTGACTAGGAAACCAGAAAGTATGAATCCCAGTTTGTCAGCAGGGGGAATGGGTGGGTTTCACAAATAAACCTCTTATTTTGATATGCATTATTACTCTTAGCAATTAAACCAAATTACAGTGAACAAATATGAAGAAAACCACAATCAGACATACGAAGAGGAATAAACTCAAATTCAGGAAAGAAATTGTTCCTGGATATTGAGACAGTCAAGTTTTAATTAAAAAATAAAAATCCATTCCTTAGATGATTACATTATGGAATTTTTAGCAGTTTTACAGCTGCTAGGTCTACAATTCTTCTTCAGTTTTAGTGAAATGACAAGAAAAATAGAACAAAATTTTAACAACATAATGCAGAGACCTAAATTATTCTCTGGTCTCTAATTTGATGGGTATTTAATAACCATAGAGCATACCTGCTTGTTATTTGCACTTTAGGAAAACGAGTTTTTGATTTACACTGCTTATCAAGGGCGTCAATTATGTAGTGCATCTTTAGACTTCTCTTCTTTACAATTTCCTGAAAGGAAAAAAAACTTTATGCAAGATATACCACTTTTACAGATGTACTAGAGGTAACCAAAATATTTAGTTTTATTACCTTGTATACATGAAAATGGCAAACCCAGGGACTAAAATGCATCCTGCCATCACTTTGAGGGGAAAAGCTAATGCCCAAATACACATCAATTAGCAAAAAAAATAATAAGCATTGCGATAATAATTATAAAAAAAAATGAAATATTTACAAACAGTAAACTAGAAACTGACATTATCCTGACAAAAGAAACAATGTCTGAAAAGAGTAGTCTCTCTAAATGGTTCTGGACTTCTAATGCTGCATACTCAAAACCATGCCTCTGTCTCCCAAGTTTCTCAGACAAAAATAGTGACATAGTTTGGTGAGCACTATTCCTTTTCAGACCACACTCCAATACATTCTGTGCAATTTATCAGATGATGATTAAAAGAAGTCAGGATATTCAGGGATAATAGTATAATAATTACATTAAGCAAACCATGATACCTCAATGGGAAAATAGAAAAGGTTCCAAGACTGGGATCAAATAAAAGAAAAGGAAAATACTTCTGTGGCACCAACTATACATGCACTTCTCAATTGATTTCATGAACTATAGCTATTCAGGCTCCATTTCCAAAGATCAAAGAATAAAAAATAAAAACATGTTTCTGTCACTTCAACTATGGATGTATTCCCCACTTACTTCATCAAACTATTTTATACCACTTTAAGCTCCAGTTATGTACAGTTGATGTGTCCTCATTCCATAACTATGGAAATACATCTAGTGTATCTGCATTCTTAGCTTCATTGGGAGTGGGAGGACAAGAACAAGTTATAAGCACCCCTCTTAATAACACCTCATTTATCTGTTTATGCTTTTGGGATGTGGCAGGGTCTATTCACTAAATTTTGGACATTAAAACATCATCATGTAGAAGCCATTCCTGAGTGCAACATCAAAAGATATGCTTGCAGCTGCAAGAGCAGTCACTTCATGCAAGCCAAATAAAAAGGAGCTAAAATGCCAAATAGTAACAATTTGTCTTTAAATCATCCCCTCCAGTTCCCAAAATGACAAAAAAATTGTGAGTAAAACTGGGTAATGGACTACATCTACAAAAAGTAAGCTGATGGATGTGTTTACTGTCATTTGCAAGTGACCTTTGTAACTTGCAAAGCATAATAAAATGAAGCTTCCACAAACTTGAGAGGGAGAAAGGGAGAGAGGGAGAACCTTCAGATTCAGCAGAGGTGATTTTTCAAGTAGGCTGATTGGTTGATCCAGGGCACTGTATGCAGCTTCAGAGATGGCACATGCAGCCAATGGACCCACCGGCCGACCAGCTATCCCATCACCTTTATTGATCTCATCAACACTACTAGATGGATCCATGTCATCAATATTGTAAGAGAATTGAACAAGCTGATTCCCGTATGCATTTCTAACTGTTCCATCATATGCACCATGCAAATCACGCATGAAGAACATCATCCTTCGAAACAAAGTCCCAGGAAGATCAGCATTGTCACTGAAAGAGCTATCTCGGCTTGTTACTGAATGAACAAAACACTCAATAGGATTCAAGCCAGATAGAAAAGAACCTTCAACAACAGCATGTGGGATGTAGCGCTTGGCAGATTCAGTAGCATCATCAGCCTTTTGCTTATTCCAACCAGCACATGAGAGCTGATGAGGCATTCTGAAGGACAATGAAGCCAGTGCATGTTGCAAGCCTAGACACATGCTATGCTGCACTAATTTCAGTAGATTACCCTTGCTTCCTGCCTTAAACATAGCCAGAAATGAGTTGTCTTTACTGGCATATCTGTATACTAAACTTTGAATATCCCGAAACACTAGCCTGAAAGCATCAACAGAAGATTGACTGAGTGCAGCAGATCTTTGCTTCTCATAACACAAGCGCTCTCCATCAAAGGCCATAACACAATAATCCTCTTCACTGCATCCAGAAAGGAAACGCAATCGTTCTACATTGCACTGATCCTCTTCATTATTTCCAGTGAGGAAATCCCGACAGGAATCTACCATCAAATGTTTCAAGTTGCATGCATAGTCAGCATCTTGCAATCCATACCAAATTTCATCCATCATGTTTTTCCGTGAGTTAGAATCAGGACAGAGGTACAGATCAGATAGAGAAACACTCAAGCCCCTCATTGATAACCATTCACAAAGAACTCTCTGAGCTGCATACAAGAAATCAAGAACCTGACCATGGCAATGTTTCACAAGGCTTTGGAATAGGTTACCATCAGTGTCCCATAGCCAAAAGGACCCTTCAGAAGAAACAAGATCACCATCTCGAATGCAAACATTGCATGATGGAAAATCATGATCAAATCCTACAGGTAGGAGCATGCTGATCAACTGCCTTCCAGTCCAAACAAGAGCATTAGCTGAAGGAGCTTTAACTGCTGGCAACAGGAATCGCTCAGGTCGAAACATTTGCAGTTGCTGCAACTCAAAAGAACTTAAGAAAACATCATCCTCCAAAACCAAGTGAGCAGCAGTTAAACTATCTTGACTTAGAGAAAGAAGATTCCTGCCACTCTGCCAATTAGTTAACTGCTTATCCAAGGAAACAAGCTCAGTTAGCTCAACTCTGGTGTCAACCGATTGAGGAACATAGCCATGCAGACAATCACCATCGAAATCAGCACGGAATGGGGGACAACAGAGAGGATTAATTGCAAGAACCGAAGGCACTGGAAGCACTTTAACACAGAGAGCAATGAGGGAGTGTTGATGTATGGATGGGGGCCTATTGATCAAGACCGTATCTCCATCATTAAGAGGTCTATAAATGATGTCGCCAAGACGAAGTTCTTTCATGTGACGAACACGAACCAGATTCCCTTCTCTGCGAACATGCATGTCACCCTTCTCAAAACGGCTTTTCTCAAAACAAGCATTCAACTTCTCCCAATTCCAAGCTGTGAGAGATTCTGAAACTTGCAACCTCTCAGCAATATGACAAGGTATGCCAATTTCGTGCAGCTGGAGATTAGGATCCCCTACAAGCACCATACGGAATGAATGATCATTCCGTTTACCTAGAATGACATCCTTGATCCATCTCAAACCAGATGCGTTGTTAACATAGTCGTTGCTTTTCTTAGGTTGAGCAGTCCAAGGATCAATATTTCCTGACTTGTCTGGGTTTAGCTGTGAATTAGAAGAATAAATTTTAAGAATAAAAGCACAAGATTTTTGCAAATATTAAATGATTCAAATCCAATACATTTTAAGCAAAAATTAATAAAGGAAGCCATGTCTTACCTTAGAAGTTTTCAGACAGTCCATGACGTGAAAACTCAACGTATTTGCTACCCCTCTGAAATCAACCATTTTTTTGTAAGCCCTAGTCCGTTCATCCTACAACCACAAAGGGCACATGAGAACATCTTTGGAAGTTTTCCAAGCTGCTGTGACATGCAGTCCAAGACAACCAAGACAAATGAAGTGCTGGGAGAAACAGTTCTTACAAAGATCAATCGCTGCCCATTAGAAAATGCATGTGTAACTTCTGTCACACGATGAGAATTTGGTGTTACGGGGAAACAATTGAGGAAAATTGTGTTTGTCTTCAAAATAGACAATTTTATTAAATTTGGATCAACATCTTTCAACATATGTCGAACCTGAAACAAGAAAGGTTGTCATCATGTACACATAAGCTTAGTGTAAGGCAGAGATAACATGAATAAGATAGTAGCAATCAACAAAAAATGCATAAAAAGAAAAATACAATAGGACAAAAGGACAGCAAGCTATATTTGTGAATCATTGAAAATGCATTAAACCTGAAGCCACACTAAGTTCCAAATAAAACTCAAAACTATGATGCATATACAAAAAAAAAAAAAAAAAGAATAAGCAGGAACGTTGTTCATTATTTATGAATGATTCTAAGGGTATACAAGCATACAAGGGCATTCTAAAGAATATGTGGACACCAGCTCCAAGAGATTCACGTACTTTAATGGGCAGTTGAATCATAATTAACCTATCATTCAACCCATCTTATGTCCGTCACTCCTTAAACCTCAACACCCAGCTCTTCCTGGAAAGATACAAAAGAGATTAAAGGAAGCCATCAAACACCCCAACACCACCCACATTTCTCCTCCACATTCTATTCTGTAACAGTGGATTTACAAGGCACATCTTCGTGATGACAACAGTTTTTAGTGGCAGCGTAGCCATTAAGAATTTTGGCACCAGCATATAAATCATGACAAGAGGGCCATAACTCATGCAAAGGAAATGGTCTTCTTGCTGATAAACTTGATTTTTTAAAATATGAAATAATTTCTGTCACCATTTTTTGATCTATTTAGAATAGCAGTATGACTGCCTATGCTAGACCTCACATTAAGCCAGATCTGCCATAGCATATCTGGACCCAGGATGTAGAAGGTTGTGATAAATTGACAGTCAGCATAAAACTAGCTGTATCATTTTAAAGAGATAGGTCCTAGTGGAAAACGATTAATGGAAACTATTCAACTAATCCAGGAACAGGTGTTGGTCAGTTATATAACACCATAACTGATTACAATGAAATGCTAGAATTGTCATGTTTGTAGATGTTTGGTACAATAAGGGATCAGGCAGGAAACATCAAGTCAAGATATTAAATTCATCTCTCTGTCCTTGTTTGGAGTTTTCACATATGGTGAAACTATAACATACTAAAAGAAACAGGTCCAAAATAGATTGATGACATTAATTGAAGTGGAAGGTTAAAAAAAAAATTGCATGAAATTCAAGTAGAAATATCGGGTGACTGAGACATCAAGATACAATAAGGCAATGATGTGGAACCTGTGAATGTGATAGAACTCTTCTGTTTGGTTTTGCGTTGGTTTCTTCCTCTTCTTCTTGTTCATCTTTTGGAAAAATATCCCAATAGTCAGCAGCCAGAATTTTCTTGAATCCTTTCTGGGGTTTGTTTGACAATGTTTCCCTGATCTCTGCTATAATTGCTGTTTTTCTGAAAATTTCTTTGGAGGAGACTTTGAATTTCATTGGTGGATACCAACCTAGTGAATTTCCCTGTTTGTAATACAGTGATTAATATGAAACCACATATGAGCAAAAGAAAGAAGATTGCATCAAGTGCTGGACAGACTTACAGCACAATATTTGCAGCCCTTTCTCTGTGGATTTTCTTTAGTTATCAACTCTGTCGCCTGAATACATGCACAAAATAGAAAGGAAAAACATCAATAAAAGGAAGACCAGATCACCTGCAGTAGTTCACATACAAAGCACCAAACACTGATATTATTGTATGGAAGGAAAAGATGATCTATAATATATCTTCAACCGCAAACAAAAACAAATTTCAAGGATCTAGAACAGCAAGAGGAAAGAACCATCCCAATGGAAAAATTAATGCTTTCTCAGAGTTTTCCAAACCAAACCTGGTGATTCATTCAATGAACATGGTAAAACAGAAAGGTTTGTGCTAATTGCCAAATGCCAAGTGATTAGATGCCCTATCCTAAATAAATTGTAAAGAATCTGTGCTAATGAAAAAATGCCAGGTGATTAAATGCCCAATCCTATATAAATTGTAAAGAATAATATACTTTTTTAGATCAACCCACGACATAATGAAAAGCAAATTCATGTTGTGGATGATTAAGCCTCCCAAGAAAATTCTATTTAACCTGAATAACACCTAAATATTTGCTGTGCTTAACTGCTAAAGTTGTGCCCCACACAATTAAGGTTCTCTACTGATCTACTTCCTTCAAAGCACTTCTACTCTTCAAAAATTGTTATATTTGAATTAAAAAAATATAGCTTTGTTTTTTGTCCAAATCACAGGGGTAAAAGGAAGAAAAAACTCAGCACAGTATAGTCTGTGGAAGTGGAATACATTACAAACGTGAACCTAGTTAATACACTTAACATGACGCTCATGCAGGTGCTCAAATCCAGATTTAACATATCTAAATGCATGCTTGTGTTAACATTCATTCTCACATGGATAGTTTTGATTACTAAATAAAGTAAAAGTGAAAATGGAGACAAATCTGGCAACAATCACAAATAAACATAGAAAAGAGCATACATAACTGAGCCATAATACAAAAACTTTAAGTTTATCACAAGAGAAATAGCAAAAAGGAAAAGATTTAAGCACAGGGAACGAGGTACCTGACCTTGGCCAATCGAATAGATTTACATCCTGGGCAAATTTTATTCAGAATCTGTACAACTTCAGACAAAAAGTATGGATGTACTATAGTGTATGGAAAATTAATAACACCAAAATGACCTGAAAGTGATAATAATATATTAGCACAATCTCCAGTCGCTATAGATGCTAATCTGTCAGCAGAATTTAAGTCGACATCCACAATACCTTCACACGACTTTAAATCCCTAGAGCCACATGTGGGGCACTGCGAAGATGGATTTGGAAGTCCTAGCTTAGGATTAGTGACCTCACTTAGAGCATCAATATTTAGAACTGAAAGTTTTTCCTGTCACAATATGACAAGATGAATCAATTATTTGATATGAAAAAGCACTACCTCATAAAACTAGAAATATCAATCACCACTTGAACTTATGTAGAAATTGGATGACCATTTTATAAAAAAGAAAAGGTAGCATGTCTAAATTTTGAAATCATCAGTATCAATAAATAAGCCAAAACAAGAACTCAGAATTAGCATTGGATGCCAGAAGGGTTTCGGAAACAAACAGAAGCTTGATAGAAGTAAATTTACCAAACTGAAAGAAACGATACACCTTAGGGGATGTGGAGAGTCACTGGGTTTATAGGGAAGAATGAACTCTCGAACCTTACTGAGTGGTTAACACACAGAGATATGGATATAAGATGTTAATGCTGCTATGGTGATCAAAGCTGAAACACTACTGTAAAGAATATTGCTGTGATGGCGCAGCAATATTTAAAAAAAAAAAAAAAAAACAGAATCCAACTAAAAACGCATACCATATCTGCCTCAGTTAAAACACCAAAAGCTATCCCAGTTATTAGAGCAGATGGCACTTGATGCTCTTCAGAAAAATCAATCTCCATTACACCCAGCAAGCTTATCACTACAAATCAAGCAACCTGCAGGCCCCATGAGATCATAAGTGCAGGGAGGTCGTGGCAAGTGCAACAACCAGAAAAGATTAGAATAAAGTAATAATTCAACAACTTTCATAAAGGGAAGGAAACTTTCCTATGCAAAAAAGTTGATTTCTTTAAACCTGTTAGTGGTATAGCAAGGAATCCTTGCAAGAGGCTGGGTCAACCTAAAAAACAGCAATCTAGGTATTAGGAAAGCCAAGGAAATGGTGTCATCAGCATATCTGAAGCCATACTGAGAGACCTTACAGCTTATCCACCCTATTACTGTCAAAGAAATGAGCAAAAAGGGAAAATGGAAAGAAGAGACCAAAAGTTAATACACCATCTATGGCTGATTTTAAAAATCTGAAGATTCAATGAAACAACATAATTCAAACATTTAGTTAAGATTGTTAAGTTTACTCATTTTTCTTGTAAGAAATTCAACTATCTACTATACTGTCTTAAACAAGCAGCAGATGTTTCGCATATATAAATGCATCAACTTCAAATGTTGGCGGTTACTCCCAAGCATGCCAAAGGGGTGATTACATCTAGTTCATTCTTTTTCCTCTTCAGCCAAACCAACAATGAAATTGCCTCTAGAGGCAAAAGATAGCAGCCAAGATAGCTTCTGGCTTTGTGTCATTCCGTGAAATTTAACTGCCGTGCCTCTGAAATACATTATGACCGCATTCAATGATCACCAGATCAGAGTTCACCAGATTTTCCACCATCAAAGCTGGCACACAAGCCTGGAATAAAATGACACTACAATGCAATCATAGCAAGAAACAGTCACTATGACCAAATTACTCAATTTATGTTGCATAATGAGTAATCTTATGGCGCTCAACATGTAACTAGAGGCAGCATAACAGATACAGGCCCATAACACAAATCAAATCACATGACAAACAGCAACCACTTCTGACTCTTTCAGACTGGAGTCTCATACTCTTGCGGCTGAGAGTTGACGTCGCTCTTGCTGCTGAGAGTTGACGTCGCTCTTGCTGCTGTGAGTTGACGTCGTATGGGCCCATGTTGTCACTAATCACAACTTATACACCATAAAATTTCTATTGCATGGCACATCCAATTAAATGAAACCTACGTGTCACACATGCATCACGTCAATATACTCTGCAGTTTCATCTGTTATCCACACCTTTACTTATGTTTTCTCCTACTATCCAATCATAATAGCAAGTCAATTGATAAGAATATTGGAATCATCTGAAAAACAAACAACAAAAATGCCAATCTACCAAATTTAATTCTAGCCGAGAAAAACATATATTATTGGATGCAAACATCCGGCAGGTCAGCGAATCAAAATCACATACTCAATCATTAATCCCCTGCTTTCTGTAGTTTGGAAATTTTGGGGCACACCAATTAATTAATTATCCACCAAAAGAAAACATACTCCCTCCAAAATCATCATAATTAAACACCTAAATTTATATTTCTTAAGAGAGAGAGAAAATGAATTTGACAGCAATGATCCACTATATCACTCGTTAATCAACTGAATGCACAACAAACACATAAATCCCCCTACTTTTGTTGGCTCAATGTTTCAAGTGAAAGGGCAAAAAGACCATGGACCTAACTCAAAACCAACAAAAACTTGCACTAAACAATCAAGATTCATCAAAATAACAACAATTCACTAACCACATTGTACAAAGTTCCACTTTATAACCATCCAAACAAGAAATACTAACACATTCACCAAAACCCTTGAATTCCAACAAATCCCCCGCAATCAAAACCCGCATGCAAACACACTAAAACCCAAAAAAAAGAAACCCACATTCGAGAAAATCCAAAAAACAGGAAATGATCATATGATCAGTGTCACTGATCAAACAACCTAACAAACAAACACGCGGAATAATAATATATGCAATAAAACAAGACCTCAAAAGTTAAAAAAACATGATAATATACTAACTTTAGTTTGTGTAAAGAGAATGTACTATAATTTCTTTTGGTTCTTGATACAGGGGATTCTTTGCTTTTCCAGTGAAACAGAGGAGAATAGTAGGGAACCTGGAGGGCGTGTCTAATGGTGGCTAACGAATATAGAAGGGAGCAGCAGAGTGGCTGAGCGGTGAATAAAGTGAGTAATTGAGTGTAAGTGAGGCGGGGAATGGAGGCGCTTCACGCCGCCGATTAAGCAAACGACACGGCCCCGAGTTCAAGGTTTTCTTTTATGCCTTTCTGGGAGCAGACCGAGGTCCTATATCGAAGTGCTTCTTTATTGCTCAGTTAAAGGACTTGCCTTTTGTTTTAATTACGATTCTGTGACTTTTGGCTTTGCAGTGTTTGTTTTCATGGTTTTAATATATTTATACTAAAAAGAATTAAAAAACTATCTTTATATATTTTTAAAAAAACATTTTAAAAATGAAACGCCAGACAACTATGTTTTTATTTTTGGCACAGCAAAAAAATTGTTAGGTTTATAAAGGACAGCAATTCTCTTAAGCATTATCCTTAATTGATATACTGATATTAAAAATAATTTTAAAATATAAAAATATTATTAGTATATTTTATAAAATCTAAACTAAAATGATAGCACGAGAAACAAAGTCATTTATTATGGGAATCAATGCCTCTGGTTGGTTGAGTTAGATTATTTACCATGGGATGTATGGAGGAGGAAGAGGAGGAGGTAGTCATAAATTTGCTCGGAGAAAAAAGTATGTAGTTGTGTAGAAATTAAATGTGGTGAGTAAAACGGTTAGCCGTATTGATGGAGCACGTATTAAGAAATTGCAAGAACAGCTTGGTTCAGGGGATTGCTGGACGAGAGTCACCATTGGTGTGCAGAATCGGGCGCCTGATTTGCCAAGTTCACAATTCTGTTTTCTTTTGTTTTTAATTAATAATATAATAGTTCGAGTTATATATATCTTAATTAATTTTATAAAAATTAAAATTAATTTTAAGATTGTGTGGTTTCATTGTAAGATTTCAAGATTCACTGAAGTAGAGAAATTTAGCATGGCAACAATTTCCAAGCACCCATCAGATCCTCAATTCTATTTTCAACACGAATCAAAGAAAAACTGATTGCTTTATAATCAGCTAATCAACAAATCAAAATATATTCATTCTAATCTTTATGGTGATTCTTTGTTTGAAAAATAACATCTCTCGTGTGCATTGTCTTCAATCAACTAGTCAATAGAAACAAAACTAGTTGTTTATAATTGCTTTATAATTTTAATTATAGAGAGAACTGGGCCATTAAAATTTTATGTTAAGACGTAGATATAATTTAATGATCGGATAAAAAATTATACATATTAACATAAAATTATTTATTATAAAAAAAATCTTTATTGGTTATCAAATAATTATCTAAACCCCAAAACTTTAAGTTATTAATTGGAATTCTAAAATATAATTCATGTTACTCTTTAATATACTTTCTTAAATAAAAAATTTTTAGAGTTAAAACTTATATAAACTCACATCGCTTTATATTATTAATTTATTTTAATTAGAAAAAAGAATAGAGGTAATGAGATTTGAACTAGTGTATTGTTTGGTTAGTAAAATTTTAATGTTATATTAAAGAACCATTTTAATTCAAAATCTTAAAATGTTCTGGAATTACTGTATTATTTTGATTTACATCAATTTTTGTCATTTAAAATCCTAGTGATGGGACCAATAATAGAATAGCTCTTACAGATATGTTGTGTTAAGAATTCATTATGAGGCATCCTATACAAAGTTGTTGTGTTAAGGACTCATAATGGGATGATTTGCATAAAGATATTAAATACTCATGATGAGGAGCTCACGCACTAAAAGATATGACTTGCACAAAGATATTAAAGACCTATGATGAGGAGCTCACGCACTAAAAAATATCCTTGATGGAGAAAAGTTTCTAACTAGAGATTAAATTTGAGAATGAGTTATTTTTATTATAGGAAAATTAATGCAAGAGTTTTTTTTAAAAAAAATAGATATTTTTCTTGGTTATTTTCATTCCTTTATATCTTTACTTTATAAAAAGGTATCACAATCCCTTTATATAGCAAAAAAAAAAAAAAACCCTAATAACACTAAATAGAAAAAATAAACTAGGAAAAAAATATTATATCCATACAAACAAAGATCCAAGAAAACATCATAATAAAAAATAAGAAAATAAAAGTAGAAATAAATAAAATTAACCAATAAAAATATTTTTTTTTCTAAAAAAACTCATGCATCTGTATCTTAGAGTTTAAAAGAATTTCTTCACGAGCTCAATATTCAATTAGAAACTATCCTTTATAAAAAAATAAAAATACATTATTTTATGAACCACCTCATCTTAGGTCTTTAACAAAACACTTTCATAAAAAATCATTTCATTATATATTTTTAGCACAACATCTTTATATGGGATGCCCGTCATAGCTCCCAACACAAGATCTCAAATAAAAATAATTGATATAAATATAAACAATATTCCAATTCATTAATGTTTTTTTTTCTCGTGAAGAAACTTTCCAATTCATTAATGTTTTTTTTTTCTCGTGAAGAAACTTCTTCATCTCCACTTATACAATTATATCATGTTTTGAAATCTTTTTTAGCTATGGTTGTTCTATAGCACATACCTAAACAAAACAATCAATAAAGATTACCGGGTTCTATACCAATTAACATAGACATATCGTAGGATAATAGATTTATTATAAGTCAATTCTCTAGACCACGAGCACTATAAATATGGGAATAAATATGGGAAGACTCTCGAGATAATTAACTTTATTTCCCAATCTCCTCATTTGCCAAAAAAAAATTATTACTAATTTTATTTCCCAATCTCCTCATTTGCCAAAAAAAATTATTACAACTCTTTGTATAGAAAAAAAACTAAAAAATCCTAATAATATTTAATAAAAAAATAAACCAGAAAAAAATATTTTTCTCGAATACAAAAAAATAAAAAAGCATTGTAACAAAGAATAAAAATAAAAATAGAAAAAATTAAAATTAATCAATAATAATATTTATTTATAAAAAAACTCATGCATCACGCTATCCTTGAAAACTTACATGTGGCTAAGCTTGGTTCTTTTAACCTTTCCTTATTTTTTTTATTTTATAGTTTTATTTTTTATTTTTTAAAATAAAATTATCTTTAAATAAAATAATCATGATGATATTTTAAAAATCATACGATTATACTATTCTTTAAAATAAGATTACAACATTTTGTACTAATGTTAGCAATTGTTTTATGAATAGTTATATATAAATCTAATATGCATATTTTTAAAAACAAATTATCATGAATATTCAATGAGAATAAAATATTTATTTTTTATTTTTTAATTGCAAATTGTTTGTACATTATTTTCAAATTACTTATTCCTTTTTTTCCCATACAACCACATAAAAATTATCAAAACATATGTTTTTTTTATTGCAATTTACTTTTCAAACCATAACAATTTATTATTAAAAGAACTATGGTATGAATAAAAAAGATATGTTATTATATGTTTCTTAAAAAAAACAAAGAGAGAAATCATAACAAGAAAAACGAGTTTCAAATAAAGAAAATTTTGGCAAAAATAACAAGAAATAAATTGTTTGCCAGACACAATGGTGTCATTGACAATTTCTTGAAAAAGAAGATCCTTTACATGTCAAATATGGGTTATTCCCTATATTGTCATAAAAATAAATTGACATTCATGTATCCTTATGAGTTTTTTATGTAAATAAAGTAAAACATAATTTAAAATGGTATCATATGTATTACCATGTTCAGGTCTTTCCTTTTTTTAACTCATTTCTTGCACACGTGTTTGAGTTTTGATCTTGAATAAGAAAAAAATTAAATTTGATATTCGGGATTAAGTTATCTTTTTATAACCTCAAGCAGCCTTGCTTGGTAGAGTAGAGAAAAGTTCGCCCCGCAATAATTTTATAGAAAAAAAATTAAAAATGTTAATTTTTAATAAAATATTAAATATATATATATATATATTAAATTGAAAAAATATATGAGTTAACTTGTTAAAATAACAATCTAAATCACAAGATGAAGATAATTTTATGAAAAGTAAATAAAAACAATTACAATGTTTAATTTTTAACTAATTTAATATTGAATGATAAAAATAAAATAAAAATAAAAAACAATTAAAGTAAATTCAGACTAATATATTAAACCCGCAACTTCAATAATGAAACCAAAATAACTTCATAAAAAATAAAATAAAATAAAATTAACTTGTTAAACCCACAAACCAAGTTATGAGATACTAATAAATTTATAAAAAAATAAAAATCTATATTTAATAAATTTAATGTTCAAGGTTAAAATCGAGAAAAAAACTAGATTTATAAGATTAGTATATAGCCTAATAAAAAAATAAAAAACACAATTTTCATAATATTGAATAATAAAATTAAAAGATATAAAAATAAAATGCAAAATATTATTTCAATAAATAACATTTGATCATGAATATAGTGATTTAGCTATATTTTTAGTGTTTTGTTGATGAAATGTGAAATTAAAAAAATAAAAAAAAAACATAACAAACTATTTTAATAAATAGTGTTATGTTGGTGTAGTTACAGTAATTTAACAAATTCTTTAATGTTTTGTTGATGTTAATATCACATGATGAAATAATTAATTGAAACAGGTCAAGGAGAATATAAATCGTGTAAAAAAGGCGTCATCAGAGCAAGAATTTATTCATTTCACGCACAACGGGACTTTTTTATGTTTTTGCCACGAAATAGCAGTAATAATAAATAAAAACCTTGGATGGGGTAGTTTTGTAGTTAAGGAAACTGGTAAGGGTATTCTCTCAACGACAAATATCTTTATCCAAAATTATCCAGAGGAAGCTAAAACAACAGTCAAAGGACAAAAACGTAAAATGAGGCCAGAAACGTCTCTACAGTGATTGGCCAGGTCCTCTTGAATATATATATATATATATATATATATATATATATATATATATAAAAAAAGTTTTGGGTTTGCGTGACGCACATTACACACGTTACACGTGGTGCTTTGCTATCTCTGCTGTTTCTCGACACGGTTATCTTTCTTCTTAACAGCGTGGTTCTTACATCCCATTTCCTTCCAATAACGCACCTTTTTTTGTCCTCTTAAAGTTATGTTGACATGTTTAATTTGCTGATTTTTATTATTGAAGCCCATGAAATACAGGTGAAAATAAATAAATAAAAGAGCATACGGGGACCATATTAAAAGAGAGAAACAATACAGGGTACCAAAAGTGACATTGACCTCCACCTTGTCACGTGCAGCTCTAAAAGGCAGCTATTTGGTGACGAGAGACAGGAAAACATAGAGCGGAACACCAATTGATTCTGTACTCGATCGTATCCAAAAGATAAATGCCAGAACGGAAAAGTTACTACGGGGACAGGTTTGGAAAGGTTTACACGTGGCAAGCATGCAATGGTGGCCATGGGAAATGGAGTGAAAGGTAAACAAGACAACCTTTGGTGTCTTCTCTGCTCCTGCTGTGTTAAGGGGCGAGTTTGGGGTCTCCAATTATTGGAACGTTACTTTTCAAACATGCCACTTCAGTATATGCTGTTAAGTCGCCGGTTGATACAATTGTTTTTTCAATATGAAGAAATTATTAAAACAATGTGAGCGTTCTTAAAACAATATATATATATATATAATAATAATAAATAAATAAATAAATTAACAACAAAAAAAACTATAAAGCCCAATATATATATATATAATAATAAATAAATAAATTGACAACGAAAAAAACTATAAAGCCCAGTTATTAAACAAATCAATATTAAATATAAAAATAAAAAAAATATAAGTCAATTTGTTTAACCTGCTAATCTCATAATACCTAACAAAAAAATTAAGATAATCATATAAAAATAAATAATAAAAAAGAGCTTAAAGATCAATTTCTTACAAGTCAGATATTGAAAAAAATAAAAAAATAACCTTAAAAATCAAACTCAATTTGTGTTAATCTTTATAATATGTGATTTTGGTTATGAGCCAGGACTAACTCTACAAAAAATAAATATTAAAAAATAATACCTTAAAATTATACAATATTCACGTAAAAACAAATTAAAATAAATTATAAAGAATAATTCAAAAGCAGTTAAATGCTGAAAGTTAATTTTTTTAAAAAAAATAACAAAGGATACAATCAAAAGACAAAAATTGAAAGGTGAATTTGTTTATAAAAAGGAAAAAGAAGGGCCGACGCAGCAGGTCAATTTTGAAATCTCCTTACTCGACTTTTTACCTAATCCAAATTTAAAATTAATTTACATGGGAGTTGCCTCGACTTGATGGGTTTAAAAACAATCTGAACAATCAATAAAATGCACGGTTTGACTTAAAAAAATAATATTAAAAAATAATAATTGAGATATATTGGATCAAACTATGTGGTTTAACCCACCAAACCCATTATCATAATCTAGACTCAACCAAGTTTAATAATTTCTCTAACTATTTTTTACTTAATGATATGATAATAAAAATAGGTGTTTGTAAAATTAAGTATAAACTAAGTATTATAATGTTTGTTTGAAATTATGATAACCTTAAAGAAAATAAACTAAAATCAATTATGAAAATCAATTTAGAAGTAATGAAATATCGAAGAAAAAAATACAAAAAAAAATCAGTCAAAAGTAAAAGAAAATAATTTTAACAACAAAGATGTTATGATTTTATCCTAATTCTTTTCGCATAGAAGACTAGATTGGTAACTCACATGATATCATGAGCAAGATCAAAATATTCTTTAACAAGAGAAAAATAGTTCAAGAGACAAATATGTTTTTCAAAAGGTAAGAGAAATTTAATAATGGTGTTAAATCTTGATAAAGTTAATAATACGATAAAAAAACAAGGCAATAATAACAATAACAAATAATATTTCTAAGAAATATTATCTTAGACAGAGTTAACACATCAAACATGAGATTTAAATATGAGATATGTTTAAATTATATTTTCATCATGAATTATAAATCATGAAATCAGGATAATTAAATGAAAAAAATAAAAGAAAACCACATATCCATTAAAAAATATATTGAATGATAATATTGTAAAAGAAAATAAAAAAAATGTTAACATCTACTATTTTTTTAAACCCGTGACCTGGATCATTAGATTGGAAACGCTATACATGAACAAATCATGAAGCTAAATCTATATATAAAATCATTAGATTGGAAACGCTATACATGAAAAAATCATGAAGCTAAATCTATAAAGAAAAAAATAATATTAAATGATAAAATTAAAAAAATCATATAAAAAAATCAAAAATAAAAAATAAAAGAATGAGGGTTAAAATCAAAATAAAAAATAAACTAAAGGGAAACAAAAAAATTTTCAATTTAAGATTTAAATTAAAAAAGAATAAAAACATTAAAAAAATTATAAAAAATAAATATTTTTTATTTTAGAAAATAAATTTAATCTATATAACATATAAAAAAAATTATAGATGAATCATACTAATATCTTAAAAAATTAAATACATCTAATATAATTAAAAATTAATTGTTATTTTAAAAATATCAAATAAGGCAAAATAATCATAAAAAAGGATATTAATTAAAATACAAACTTCAAAATCATTTTAAAAAAAACATGTAAAAAGTTTTTAACTAAATAATTTTTTTTTTAAAAAAATTATGTTAAGCACTGTTGAGTTTAATAACTAGGCCAAATATTTGGCTCATAAAAAAAAAAGCATGCACGCACAAGCATTTATTTATTTTTTTTGTTTAAGTTAACAGGGTGGCAGATATGTGATTTGCCTCAATTATTTGAAAGCAAATAAATGATTCACCGTTTAGAATTCTCTATATTTCAACTATCTTGTAGCGAAAAAAATAAGATTCCTAATTTTTTTACTCAAAACTCATTTTCAACATATTCATTACTAAAAAGCCCTGTAAAACATTCTAGTTACATTGTTAAGTTGCCTGAGCTCAAAACCCATATGAACATTATTTTGGTAATAGAAATTATCACTAACAACAACTTTTTCTCTCTACACTTGAATTCCATGAATTACTCTCTCTTCTCTAAAAAAAACTGGAAAAAAAAAGTTTGAAACTAAAATTTTTTTTCAAAAAATTAAAAAAACTAGTTATTTAATAACTAAAAAAGATACTTTTCAAATAAATTTTAAAACTATCATCTATTTTACTTGTTTTTTTCTTTTTAATCTATTGTCTTCCAACTCAAATCTCATTTTCAAAAAAATATGTAATTAGATGTCAATTTGTACCCAAAAGGATTCAATTCTGTAAAATAAAAGTTCAAAAATCATTTTTTTATAGAATTTCAATCCTCCAATTCATACGTGAGCTAGTAGCCCTTTTAGTTTTTTTTTTAATAATAATAATAATAATAATTTGACAGTGTAATTATTGCTAGAGTAATATTTAACTACTTTTGATCACGTCCTCTGTCAAGATATATTGCTCCTCCATATCTGTACATTTACTCGTTTGTAGAAATGAATTACGTGCTTAGAACTTGATTGTCTGATGCTTTTAAATCTTAGATCTTTTTTTTTGGTCAAGACCTGTTTTCACCTCCTATTTTCATTGCAATGAATATGTGGCCTGCTGTATAAGGATATGTTCGATTGTCTGATGCTTTTTTTTTGGTCAAGACCTGTTTTCACTTCCTATTTTCATTGCAATGAATATGTGGCCAGATCTTTTTTTTTGGTCAAGACCTGTTTTCACCTCCTATTTTCATTGCAATGAATATGTGGCCTGCTGTATAAGGATATGTTCTGTGTCATGTCCTGTTTTCTTCCAGAAACTCTTCCATGCCGTGCCTGCACGGTGCTCCTCTGGAAACATTCACCGCAGCAACTTGCCTGAGGCCTATGTGGCACCTGTCCACCCCTTTCCTACCAAGGTGTCTTCAATTTCAAACACGGACGAAAATAAAGGAGTTCGTACTGCCAGATCCTACGAGGTTCCTGGAAAACTAGTGCAGATGGGACGTCTTCAGCTGCTGGAAAAAAGTGGAAATCTATCACTTGGTGCTTTTTTTTTGGGTGAACAAGATCTGTTTTAATAGAATGAATTAAAGAGCTTGCAAATAATCAATGTAATTTTCCAGAAAAGGAATGCTACTTGAATTATTAAATTATTTTAATGATTTTATTATTTGGGTATTCTTGTTGCTAATTGCTTCCTTTTTTGTTTTGTTTAGTGGCATATCATCTTTTCATCCTTTTGCCTTGGCGTTTAACTGACAATGAAACTGGGGTGGCCTGATGGATCTGGATCCATTCTTCTTCTTTTTTATTTTTATTATTTGTATAAGTGTTTGATAATTTAATATTGTATTATTATATTATTGTGAATACCTTCTAAAAACAATAATTAAAAAGCCCAGTTAAAAAATAAAAAAAAATCGGTAACTTGGAATAAGGTTTCTAGATCAGTTAAATGCTTTTAAAAGCTCATAATTTTTTTTAAAAAAAACCAATTAAAAGATATAAAAATATTGGACAATTGGAATAGGCTTTTTACATTAATCAATTACAAGGCTTTAAAAAAACACAAAAAAGTCATAAAAAACCCAGATGAATTAAAAGGTTTTCTAATTTTCTAATAACATGAATAAAATTAAACTGAATTTAATTGATTTAAACTGGTTTTGGTTTTAAATAAAAAATAATTTAATTATTTTTTAAAAAACTGAAAACGAAACAAAAAAGACTACCCTTCTTGTGTGGGAGAGAGAGGCAAACGTACAAGGAAAAATAAATAAATTCCCCTAGGAAATCTTTCTCCTCTCCTTTGCCAAAGTTTAAATTTACCCTCGTTTTGCACCATTTGAAAGATAAAATTTCACCACTAGCCTTTCTTTCTTTTTTTTTGTTTGCAGCAAGCAACATTAACGAAAAATCCAAGGCATATGGAGAAATCATTTTTCATCATCTGCGATTACACCATGGATTGGCAATCCATGGTGTTTTTTTTTATATATTTTGATTTAATTTTTTTATATATTTTGATTTAATCCTTTGATTGCATTTTTGTTGGGGGTATTGAGTTGATAGTTTATATTAACTTGCTTTTTGTATAGATATCAAGAAATGGAAAAAACATTCTCAACAGTAAATTGGTTCTTGATTCGCAAAAAAGAGATTGATTTTATTATTTTAATGAAATTTAGAATTAATGGATCAAAATTTAAAAAAAAAAGAATATTCTTTTTTTCACTTTAATAAAAGGTGCTTTTAAGTTTTGTCCATCATCTTTTGTATTTTGTATAGTCAACGAATCTTTTTAATTTTTATTTTATTATTCTATATTATGATGATTTGGCTCAATATGCTTTGTACTTATTATTATTGTTATAACCTAATTCTAGATTATATTATGATGATTAAGGGTTTTTCGTTTCTTGATAATTTGGCTCAATATGCTTTGTATTTATTATTATTGTTATAACCTAATTCTAGATTATTTTTTTAAAATTCACTTTTTTTCTTCAAAATAAAAATAAAAAAATAAAATAAAGATTGGGAACATGGAGAAAGCAGGTCGGGAAATATAACTTTAATTTTTAAAGTCATTTTAAGATCTAATTGTATCCTATTATGCCAAAAAATAGAGAGAAAATACAAATTCAAGGTCAAATTAAATTATTATTGAATGAATTTGCATAAAATTAAGACCAACAACATAATTAATTTTTTAATAGG
>NW_011501725.1:0-11162 GCF_000495115.2 Populus euphratica
TTTTCAAACAGGTAAGAATCAATATACCTTTGCTAGATGCTATTAAACAGGTTCCTTCCTATGGTAAATTTTTGAAAGATCTATGCACTGTGAAGAGGAAACTGAATGTGAAAAAGAAAGCCTTTCTAGCCGAACAAGTAAGTGCCATTCTTCAGAACAATAATGCTTTGAAATATAAAGACCCTGGTTGTCCTACAATTTCTTGCTTTATTGGAGAGCATAAAATTGAAAGAGCCTTACTTGATATTGAAGAGCATAAAATTGAAAGAGCCTTACTTGATCTCGGTGCTAGTGTGAATTTACTTTCATATTTAGTTTTTTAGAGTCTCAATCTAGGTGAGTTAAAACCAACTTCTATATCTCTTTTACTTGCAGATAGATCTATAAAAGTTCCTAGAGGAATAATTGAAGATGCGTTAGTACAAGTCGATAAATTCATTTATCCTGTGGATTTTATTGTCTTGGACACAGAACCTGTTGAAGCATGTAATTCATTTCCTGTTATTTTAGGACGTCTGTTTCTTGCAACCTCTAACGCATTGATTAATTGTAGGAATGGACTGATGAAGCTATCATTTGGAGACATGACATTGGAGATGAATATTTTCAACATTTGCAAGCAACCTGGAGATGATAATGATTTACAAGAAGTAGATCATATTGACGAATTAGTTTATGATCAACTTGAATCTACTTTAAGTAAAAATGAGTTGGATGAATCTAAAGATTTGCAAATGATTTATTCTGAGGAAGAAATCACGAATGAAAAACACACCGAAAATGTTGATGCGAATCTTTTGTCAATAGTGACAACAGATTCGACATCTGACATCACACCAATCGATGATTACTTTCCTAACGAATCCTTACTTTCTCTTAGTCCAATGCCTTGGTATGATAAAAATATCAATTTTCTTGCTTTAGGAGATTTGCCAGCTGATTGGAGTACCCAAGGCAAAGAAAAGTTTTTGAACGAAGTGAAGAGCTTTTATTATGATGACCCTAACTTATTAAATATTGTTCTGATCAAATATTTCAAAAATTCATTCTCGACAATGAGGTAAGTAGTGTTATTAAACTTTGTCATTCTGAAGCATGTGGAAGTTATTTCTCGTCAAAAAAGATAGCTGCAAAAATCTTTCAAAATGGATTTTATTGGCCCACCATGTTCAAGGACACGCATGCATTCTGCAAAACTTGTGAAAATTGTCAAAAAGTTGATACTGGTTAAAAAGTTTTGTTTTATAATTCTCAACTCTATGCATTCCCTAAAGAGCTAAGATGAAGATGGAGCAATCCTTATGGGGCCTGTGATATTCAGAATTCAATGAATGACAATGATTTTAAGGAAAATGGACATCGTTTGAAAGCTTACTTTGATAATTTTCCTAGTGAAAATGAATCAACTGGTTTGAATGATCTTGTAGATAAAGGTTGATTATTTTGTTTTTCTCACATTGTTTTTGTGTTTCTTTTTTAGTGATTTTTGCTAGTTTCTCTCACCCGGTCAAATGGCGGACAACGGTACTCCGTGACTTAAGTCGGTTCTTTCAGTTTCCCACAATAACTGATATATATGTATATATTTGGGCAATTCTTTGAATCTCTCTTCCAATTCTCATTTAAAAATGGACAATAATCTTGAAAAATTGAAAAAGTATTTTCCCGCTCTGCCTCAGAATGCGATTACAAAAATTTATCGTGCTAGATGTGCAAGATTGAGATTGTTAATGAATCATGGAATTCCTGAAGATATTCGCTGGTTGATTAAAGCAAAGGTCCGATTATCAGGTGAGTCCTCTAATTCCTTCATTTCACACATGCCTGGAACAGGTAAAAGCACTTTTGCAAAGAAACGTCGTGCAAAACGACTAGAAGTCTGTCATCGATGTGCTAGATGGACTTGTAATTCACAATGTCGATCTTTAGGAATGGTATCTATAAACCGTGAAGATAAAATACAATTCATTAAGGATGGCCTGAGTAAAGAGTCTTTAGATAATCTTCTATTGACTCTTGAGACGCATCCTAGCGGAGATGTGCATCGTGCAATTCATGATTTATGGCCACTATTTCATAAAGAACATGATCGACTTAGTCTTGGGAATCTGACTAAAAAAGACCCTGTTTGCCAGTTTTTAAGAAAACTGGATGGGAAGCCTATCCCCGACCCATAGAGGGCATTTAAGCTGTTCTTGGACGTAAAACCAAGGGATTATGTGAGCCACAATCACAACTACCTGTACATACACATGCTTGTTCAAAAAGTAAATAAATAAATAAATAAAAAGAGAGAGAGAGAGTGTGAGACTCCAGCTGGCCTACATATAGGTGTTATGATTGCCTTTCTCATTTCTCATCTATAAAACCCTCTCTTCCTTCCTTTCATTTCTACTCAACCCATACATTCAACAAATACAGAAGTGTGTAGAAATGGCAAGTTCCTCAGGTCATCAAATAAGAAATATTTGTGTTTTTGGTGGATCTAGTCCTAGGAAAGAAAAGGAGTTTTTAGAATCAGCAAATCATCTTGGTCAGGTGCTAGCTGAGAGAAAGATTCATTTAGTATATGGGGGAGGCAGTCTTGGGTTAATGGGAGGTGTGTCAATAGCTATATTTTTAGGAGGTAGTCAAGTTTTGGGGGTCGTCCCTGAAGCTTTGGCACAAGGGGACATCATTGGAAAAACAATTGGAGAGGAACTTCAGGTCTCCACAATGTCAGCTCGAATGAATGCAATGTTTAACCATGTTGATGCCTTCATTGCTTTACCAGGTGGTCTAGGCACATTGGAAGAGATCTTTCATATTTCCTCTTGGGCTCAACTGCACATTCACCATAAACCCATAAGTTTGTTAAATGTTAATGGTTATTATGATAAATTATTGTCTTTTCTTGATCATGCTGTGGAACAGGAATTTCTAACATCTTCTGCACGACAAATCATAATCTCTACTGCTACTGCTGAACAATTGATTGACCAACTACAATCTTTCATTCCTATGATTGATCCTTCCATGAGTCGCATAAATTGGTCATCTAAGGAAAGCCGTAAAAAGCTTAGATTGGATTTGAGCCTTCATTTGTGAATTTTTGTGTCTTTTGGTTTTATTATTGTGTTTTGTTATTTCTTATTTTTGTTTTAGTGTGTTTCAGGTTTGTTGGTGTATGTTATTTTAGGTGATATCTTCTATACTCTATCTTTCTACCTTAAAACATTGAGGACAATGTCTCGTTTTGGTTGGGGGGAGAGGGTAGTAGTTGATAAAAAAAAAAAAAATTGTTTTTCATTTCATAAAGCATGTGCATAATTGTTGTTACTAGGATGACAGAGTAAAGGAGCTCTTTTGTTAAAGTGACTCTTGAGACGCATCTTAGTAACCATTCTTAACAAGGTCTATTATAATACTTCCTCAAATATTCAGATTTACAAACTCTCGCATTGTTATCACTTAATTCTGCTCACATACTTATTTAACATGTATTCTTAAACCTTAATTTACACACACACTTTAACATATGATTGTGGGTTGCATATTGGATTATTACATTATTTATGTTCTTTTGTTAAAGGTAACAACTAAGGGAAAGGGATTGTATATAATTAAGAAAAAAAAACATGAAAAAAAAAGAAAAAAAAGAAAAAGAAAAAATGATGATAATAAAAATGTACATAAGTTTGGTTTCGTAGCCTCCCTAACCTAAGCAATCAAGCCTGAAGGGGTGTTTTAACACCTAATACCCTAAAGTCAACTGACTTGGGAGCTATTCGCCCAACGCTTGTTACATGGGTTGAGGAGAAAAGCTTAAGGAAATCAAACATTGCACTATCTACATATCAGTATCTGCGACTCGAGTTACTAAGCTCGTAGGGGTGTCTTAACACCAAATGCCCTAAGACCAACTGGTCTGGGAGTCATTAGCTGAAAGCTCGTTACATGGGTTAAAGATGCATGATGTTTTTAAATTATATGTATATATATTTAAAAAAAAAAGAAGAAAAAAAAAAGAGACAAAAATAATAATCCCAGCCCAAGGAAGTTAACCTTAAACATTAGAACAAAAATTATGTTTTCTTCCAAGAAAAGCCTCATAATTATGTGTTGATACATTGAGCACAAAAGAAAGGTTTATTAATATCTTGTTAAGAGGTATTGAACAGATATATAAATTTAATGAGAGTTTGTTTATTTGGATAGATTAATGGAAGTTAAATGATGAATACCTTGCTTTGTGGAATTTGCAAATTGTTTTTTTATTTTACGCTTTGATTACTAGGGACTAGTAATAAGCTGGTTGGGGGGTGTGATTAGTACTTAAAAGTGCATTTTTATCATGGTTTTATATCATCATTTTGCACTTGAAGTATCAATAACTCCTTAACCAAAGCATGTTTTATAATAATATATCTAATAATATAAGATACCTTTAATATGTGGTAAATGTTCATTTTAAATGTAGGCCTATCACATAAATGAAAGGATTGATTGATGACTTTAAGAACTTAAATTGCAAGGATAAAGAGATGGCCAAACTTAGAAAAGAGATGTCGGTGCAATCTAAACCGGAACACTGCTCGGTAATTGGGTCATATCTGGAGCTATATATCTCAGATTTAGTTCCACTTTATATGGATGGAAAGGTAAGACATAGGCCTACAACTTTCATATGGAGCCCAAGATCTAAAAAGGCCATTTTCAAGTCCAAATTATAGCAACAACAAAGAAGCCCGAATATGTCTTCCAGCCCGAGCACTGTTCAGTATTTTGGCCATATCTAGTGTTCTAGAAGTCCAACTGAGCTGAATGTTTTACACAAGAAAGCTGAGACAATTGCCTACAACTTTCATGTTTGCAACTAGCTCCAATTTGGACGTTATCAATGACGTTTTGGGCAGACAAGAGAAGATAAGGATTGTCACCAAGTCAAAAGTTGGCCACCCACTTATCAATTAGTCATCAAATCAATAGTTCCCAATTTTGGCCTATAAAAGGAGGCATTTGCCATGCATTTAGGCATCTTGGTTTCCAGATCAAGATCATGCTCTTCCTTTCTCTCTTTGTATTTTTTGTAATGTTTATGCTTTGCTTTCATTAATATTAAGTTTATGCCTTTCATTTCCTTTCCTTTACTTAGTTAACTTTTATGTTCTTATTTTGTTTATCTATTTTGCTTTCTTTCATTATGTCTAGCTAAGTTAGTTATGTCAAGGTGAAAAGGTTACACTAATGGTGTAAGAATAAGTATAATGTAAACTTAATATGGACTTTAATGTTTGATACTAACATGTTTTATATTTGTTATCTTGTTCACTCTTTAATACTTTGCTTGTTAAATGACTAATCTTGATTTATGTTGTATAACACTTGGTACAACAAATGCTTGGCACTTTCATAGCCCATAATGTATGGTATAACCGACACCTGAGCTATGAAAAGAACTTGATTTGTTGTTAACATAAGTTATAATCATGAATGCTTGACGAGATTTACAAGTATTAGCATTAATTGAATAAGATGACTAATGTAATCATGTTAACAATATATAATCTGATTGGAACCTCCTTTGTGTGTGGTTTCCAATTCAATAATAAGAGTTTATACTATACTTGTTTGATATACCATTAGTGGAACCTCTAACCTTGACATTTGTTATTATCATTGTTTCCTAACCTTGACATTTTTTATTATTATTGTTTAATCCTTACATTAATTTTCCACCTCCAAGTTCTCATCATCTTCTTCTTCTTCTTTTTCTTTATCATTATTATTATTATTACTACTACTATTATTATTACTACTACTACTATTATTATTATTATTATTATTATTATTATTATTGTTGTTGTTGTTGTTGTTGTTGTTGTTGTTGTTGTTGTTGTTGTTGTTGTTGTTATTGTTATTGTTGTTGTATTATTGTTATTTATAATTTGTACAAATAACCTCCCTATGGTTCGACCCTGGTCTTGCCGGGTTATTTATTACTTCGACACTCCTGCACCTGGGAGAAGACATCAATCTTTTAGTCATGTCACCAAGGTATTGTAAAGACAGAAAATAATGATTCATCAGGAAAGTAGTCATCGATTGGTGTGATGTCAGATCTCGAATCTGTTGTCAATCTTGACAATTGATCCGCGACAACATTTTTGGTGCCTTTCTTGTCTTTGATTGTGATATCAAATTCTTGAAGTAACAAAATCCATCGTACCAGTCTAGCCTTAAAATCCTTTTTTGAAAGAAGATATTTCAAAGCTGCAAGATCATTAAAAACAACAACAGGTGAGCCGACAAGATAAGACCTAAATTTTTCACATGCAAATACTACTACAAGTAATTCTTTTTCAGTGGTGATGTAATTCATTTGAGTATTATTTAAAGTTTTACTTGCATAGTAAATCACATAAGGTTTCTTATCTTTTCTTTGTCCCAAAACAGCACCCACGGCATAATCACTAGCGTCACACATTATTTCAAAAGGTAATGACCAATTAGGAGGTTGAATGACAGGAACAGAAGTAAGCAAGTTTTTAAGTTGAACAAAGGCTTTTTCACATTGTTCAGTCCATTCAAAAACATTTTTCTTTGTTAGAAGGTTACACAATGGCTTAGATATAACACTAAAATCTTTGATGAACCTTCTATAAAAACCAGCATGTCCTAAGAATGATCTAACATCTTTAATAGATTTTGGTGTTGGCAAGTTGGCAATTAATTCAATTTTAGATTTGTCAACCTCAATTCCTTCGATATGCAAAAGTACCAAATGGACATGTGAAAGTGGTCTTCTCTTAATCTTCCAATGCAATTTTAATTTGATTATAACCTGAATAGCCATTTAGGAAACAATAAAATTCATGACCTGCAACTCTTTCTAGGATTTGATCCATGAAAGGCAAGGGGAAATGATCTTTTCTAGTCATTAAATTAAGTTTCCTATAGTCAATGCACATGCGCCAACCAGTAACAGTCCTAGTTGGAAATAACTCATTTTTCTCATTTGTAATCACAGTGACTCCAGACTTCTTGGGTACAACTTAGGTAGAACTTACCCAATTGCTATCAGAAATAGGATAAATGATTTCATTATCTAGAAGCTTAATGACTTCATTCCTCACTATTTCTTTCATATTAGGATTCAACCTTCATTGCATTTCCCTAAAGGGTTTAGCATTTTCCTCTAAATAAATCCTATGTGTGCAAATCAAAGGACTAATTCCTTTTATGTCAGCTATGGTCCATCCTAATGCATTTTTGTGCATTTTCAGAGTTTGTAATAACTTACCTTATTGATGTACATTAAGTTTGGAAGAAATTATTACCGGAAAAGTTTCATTTTCTCCCAAAAATGAGTATTTGAGATTGAATGGCAGTGACTTCAAATCAGGTTTTGGTGGTTGAACACATGAAGGTATAGACTCAATTGATTGTAGTGGCAATTCTTCAATTTGTGGTCTCCAATTACTTGCTTTTGATTCTTCATGAAAATAAACCATTTGCAAATTCTCAAACTCATTAAATTCAATTTCACTGGAAATAGTTTCAAATTGATCATGAACTAATTTTTCAATAAAATCCACTTCTTGTAAATCTTTATTATCTCCAGGTTGCTTGCAAATGTTGAAAATATTCATCTCCAATGTCATGTTTCCAAATGATAACTTCATCAATCCACTCCTACAATTAATCAATGCATTAGACGTTGCAAGAAATGGACGTCCTAAAATAACAGGAATTAAATTACATGTTTCAACAGTTTGTGTATCTAAGACAATAAAATCCACAAGATAAATGAATTTATCAACTTGTACTAACACATCTTTAATTATTCCTCTATGCACTTTTACAGATCTATCAGCAAGTAACAAAGTTACAGAAGTTGGTTTTAACTCACCTAGATTGAGACTTTCAAAGACTGAATATGGAAGTAAATTCACACTAGCTCTGAGATCAAGTAAAGCTCTTTCAATTTTATATTTTCCAATAAAGCATGAAATTGTAGGACAACCAGGGTCTTTATATTTCAAAGCATTATTGTTCTGAAGAATGACACTTACTTGTTCGGCTAAAAAGGCTTTCTTTGTCACATTCAGTTTTCTCTTCATAGTGCACAAATCTTTCAAAAATTTAGCATAAGAAGGAACTTGTTTAATAGCATCCAACAAAGGTATATTGATCCTTACCTGTTTGAAAGTTTCAAAGATTTCAGAGTTGTGATTGACTTTCCTTTGTTTGGTCATGGCATGAAGAAATGGAAGTGCTGGCGGGGAATCAGTATTTTCTTTGCAATGTTCAGCTTCAACCCCTTCCTTACCCTTGGAGATTAACTCATCATCTTTCTCACAAGGTTCAAGAGTGGGTTTTTCAATAACCTTACCACTGCGAAGAGTGATGACTGATTTGACTTGATCCATGTGATGGTTTGCGGAACTATTTGCATTTCCATTGAGTGATGACTCATTTTGAAAATTATGGTTTGCTTGAAACGGTGGCTGTGAAGTTTGTGCATTATTGTTACCACTCTTCCAACTGAAATTTAGGTGATTTCTCCAACTAGGGTTGTATGTCTGCGAGTATGGGTTATGATTGGGCCTTTGGAAATTGTTTAAAGCATGAGCTTGTTCATGGAGACATTCCTTAAAAGAAGGCAAAGTTGGACAGTCATTGGTTGAATGTTCATTGGTTTCACAGATTTGACACACAATGTCTTAAACAGATTTTAATTGACCACTCTTTTTTAATTCTAGTGCCTCAACTTTTCTGGCTAAAGATACAAATTTGGCTTGGAGATCATGATCTTCCCTAAGGTTGTACATACCTCCACTAGATGTATGAAGTTGAGTCTTACCTAGTGCCTCATAAGTTCCTGTAGTGTCCCAATTTTGAGCATTTTCAGCTAGCAAGTCTAGGTACTTCATTGCTTCGTTAGGGTCTTTATTTTCAAAAGTTCCATTGCACATCAATTCTACCATTTGTCTATCTTTAGGTGTTAACCCTTCATAAAAATGTGAAACCAATCTCCATGTTTCGAAACCATGACGAGGGCAAGTATTAAGCAAGTCCCGATATCTATCCCAACATTGGTAAAATGTTTCTCCTGGTTTTTGTGTGAAAGTGGTGATTTGTCTTTTGAATGAGTTTGTTATATGAGATGGAAAAAATTTCTTTAAAAATTGTTGTTGCATTTCATCCCAAGCATGAATGGATCCTGACCTAAGATTTTGTAGCCATGTTTTAGCTTTAATTTGATGGTGTTCATGCTACAATTTAAGTCATTATAGGTGTTACAAACTTCTTCAAATTCTCTCAAATGCAAGTATGGATTTTCTAGATCTAAGCCATGAAAAGAAGGTAAAAGTTGAATAATGTCTGGCTTAAAATTAAAGTGAGATGCATCAGGAGGGAAAATTATACATGAAGGTGCACTTGTTCTTGTAGGGTTCATATGGTCTCTAAGTGTTCTAACTCGGTTATTCTCATTATTCTCATTATGAAGTGACTGGTTATCTTCTTCGGCCATTTTTTCTGAAAATGATGAGGATACTCTACAAAGTCTACCACTTAATGTACGTGACCAAACTCTCATGCACGTGTAGGAATAAAATAAAAGGAGGAAGAAAATAAAAGAAGAAGGAAACAAAACAAAAGAAACAAAAGTTAGATACAAAACAAAATGAAAAGTGAAAATAAAATAAATATTATAATTTATATAAGAACTTACCTCCCCTACAACGGCGCCAAAAACTTGACACGATCAAAGAGTTGATGTCTTATCCCAAGTGCAGAAGTGCCAAAGTAATAAATCACCTGGCAAAACCGGGGTCGAACCATAGAGAGGTTAACTATATAAATTATAAATAAAAACAACAACAATAATAATAAATAAAAACAACAACAACAACAACAACAATGATGGTGGTGGTGGTGTAGATCAATTAAAGAGGACTTTGAGATGTAAAATTAATGTGAAGATTATACAATGATAAAAACAAATGTCAAGGTTAGAGGATACACTAATAGTATTAGAGATAAGTAAGGTATAAACTCTTTATTAATTATCAACATGATCATATTAATCATCTTATTTACATAACACCATACTTATAAATTTTATCAAGTATTCATGATGCTAACTTATGTTGACAACAAATCAAGTTCCTCTCATAATAACGATGTCGGCCGAATACTACGAAGGATCAAGTATTTGATGTACGAATTGTTACACAACACAAATCTAGATTAATCATTTAACAAGTAAGATATTAAGAATTAATAAGATAAAAATGATAAGACATGTTAATAGCAAGTTGTTTAGGATATAAACATTGAATTCCATATTGAGTTTATATTTACTTATCCTAACACCACTAGTGAAACCTTTTCACCTTGACATAATTAACTTAGCTAGACATTATGAAAGAGAAAAACTTAAAGAAACAATATAAGAACATAAACATGATGTAAGTTAACTAAGTATAGTAAAGGAACTGCAAAGCATGAACAAGAGATTAATGAAAGCAAAACTTAAGCATTACAACAATATAAAGAGAAAGAGCAAGAACATGATCTTGATATGAAAAATAAGATGCCCAAATGAATGGAAAATGCCTCCTTTTATAGGCTAAAATTCGGAACTATTCATGTGGTAATTGATAATTGATGTAGTGGCCAACTATTGATTAGTGGACTTGGTGGACAGCATCACTCAAGCACTTTGGATGGCTGAATTGACATTGATACAATCAGAATTGAGCAAAGTGTTCTTCATGAAAGTTGTTGGAAATTGTTTTTTCCTTCCACCCACCAAATTTCAGATCATTTTAATCACTACAGCTCCAGATATGTCTAAAATACTGAGTAGTGTTGCTGGTGGACGTGGTGGATAGCACTCATGCTCTTGTGTGGATGAAATCTGATTTCTACCATTCGAATTTGAGCTGGTTCTCTTCATGAAAGTTGTTGGAAATTGTCTTTTACTTTCACCCACCAAATTTCAGATCATTTGGACTTCTAGAACTCTAGTTATGGATAAAACTTTGAGTAGTGTTTGGGCTGGATTGCAAGACAGATTCAGACTTCTCTTTTGTGGCCAAACTTTGAATTTGAAAATGGCAAATTTGGGTCTTTCCATACCCATGAAAGTTGTAGGCCTATTTGTTATCTTT
>NW_011501725.1:11574-34435 GCF_000495115.2 Populus euphratica
GAGTTATTGATACTTCAAGTGCAAAATGATGATATAAAGCCTTGATAAAAATGCACTTTTAAGTACTAATCAATCACCTAGAAAATGAGACTAGTGTTGAAATCACCTGGATGTATTTCACAAACAGGAAGGTCACTTGAAAAATAAGACCAATATCGAAATCACTTTCATGTATTAGGTCATCTAAAAAACAAGACTAATATCGAAATCACTTTCATGTATTTCACAAATAGGCAGGTTGCCTGAAAAAATTAGAATGCTTTTGAAAAATCTTTTAATTTTATCATCAATGATCATGTTGTTTGGAACAATTAGACCACTTTTGAAAAATCATTATATTTTTCACCAATGGGCAAATCATCTGGAACAATTAGATCACTTAAAAAAATCTTTGAATTTTTCAGTCAACGGGTAGGTCGCCTAGAACAATTAAACCATTTCTAAAAATCTTTGAGTTTTTCAAGGTAGGTCACCTCTTAAATCATTAATTTTAAAAATTTACTTTTTCAAGGTAGGTTACCTCTTAAATGATTGTTTTGAAGTTTTGCAAGATTTGTTTTTAAAAAAAAAAGCTTTTACATTTATTTTTCTTTACAAACTTAATACGTGAAGTCAAAAAAAAAATTTAATGTCTTTACTTTGTAAGTATTGTAAAGAGAGGGCAATTGTCATAACCTAATTTTAGGTTTCCCTAAAATTTCTCATTTTTTCAAAAAATAATAAAAAGAAAAGAAAATAAGAAAAGAAAAAAAAGGAAAAATAATACTCTCGATCATTTAAGCATGCAAAATTATTCAAAATGCCAGGTGGATGGATAACTTAGGATCTTGTTAAAGAAATATTAGAAAATGGATTTATAATGTGGTCAAGAGTATACAAATTGAAGGTTTGAGGACCAATATAGACAAGATTGTCAAGTTTTGAAGTCAATTTGGTTAAAATTTAAGGAATTAATAAGTTTAAAGACTTAATTGAACTTTGAATTGGTTTGATTAAATGCAATGAGGGTTAAAATTAAAGGAATTAGAAGTTTGAAGGGTCAATTAAGGATTGGATTGGAGAAACTAAAAAACAAGGATCATTTTGCAAGGCATATAAAAATTGAAGAGTCCAATTGCAAAATTCCAGGGATGAAATTAGAAAGATTATAAAAGATAAGGATAATTACGGGTTTAATTGAAAGGTTTCAAAAGTTCAGGGGGGAAATTGAATACTAATATTAACCTAACTTAATTCCTTTTTTGGTAGATAACACGCCACCTATTTTTTAAAGCGAGGATACGAACGACATGTTGTTTGATCATTGTTCATTTTCTTCTTCCATTTGAACCAAAGAAAGTCACTTGAGAAGCCACTAAAATGGCTTTGGTTCAACCCAATCTTCCAACTAAATTGCACCAAATCATAGACCGGATTGTCTATTCCAAATCCCATTAATTAGTTTAGTTTCCTTTTCCCCTATGATGATCATTTGACCTGAAAAAAATTCATCCTTAACAATCCAATAATGGTAGGATTCTTGGTGTTTTCTTTCCACTAAACGGAGAACAAACTTGAGTTGTAGTTATCTCCATCCACAGGATCACCATCCCCAGAGATAAGTGACGGATTTTGAGGGAGATGATCCTATGTTGGCCCTCTAAAGGCCAAAGGAATACCTCTATTATAGGAGAGAAAACAAAAGACCGAGAAGTTTTTTTCAAGAACCTTAACAACCATCACCTTCAACCTCTAGAAGCTCATCTTGCAAAATCTCTCATACCCACTTAATACTAAATCTTAAGATTCTCATCATCTAAACACTAAAAATGTTATCCTTATCATAATTCAAACATAACCTCTTCTTAGGCTGACATCTTTATCTATAAAAGATTGTAGGCTAGTTAACAAGATTAGATATCAAGGAATTTTGGAGTCAAAACATTACATAAGTTTATTGTGTCAAAGTTGTCAAGTTGTCAAGTTGTCATCCCTTTTAAAACTATAGGATCACTTATTGTCTTTCATTTTCAAGCTCAATCTTGATACCATCAACTTTTGCTGAAGTATTTTGGGATCAAGTTCCTTTTTTTGTTTAGATCATAAAGTATGTACTATAAAGGGTTTAGGTTTGTCTCAAGAAAGTAGAATGAACAAAGTAATTAGTCCTCTACATATGCATTCTTATTTACTATTGAGTTTTGTATTCTAGCATAAAAAAGCTTCAAACTTTGGGGTAATAAAGAGAATCCAGAGAAAAATAAAGATGTATCATTGTTAGATGTATGACTCTACTTGCAAAATAAAGGATGTTCTTCCCTTTTTGGTATAATGTGTTTGTGTTGGTCTTGTTAAAAATTATAGCCCTCGTGAAATAAAAAGGAATTAAGACTTTTTTATGGTAAATATTGTTTTATTCATTAATGTTTTCATGTGTTTAATCTTTACTTGGAAGATAAAAATATGAACTAAGAATAATGCATGACATACCATTTTCTAATTGAAATACAAATAAGTTGGGTCTTTATGCGTGAGGTTTTATCATAATTAGTTTTTGGCTTTGAGTAGGTTATATAGGTTAAAGTTTGTATGTGGGCCAGGCTATTTTGGCTACTTTTTATTTTGGTCTAGTGTGAGTTTTATAGGTTATGTTTTTCTATTGAGCTGATTTTATATAGGCCACGTGTTTTTCTTTGGGCTTTTATCTATTAATTGTATAGGTTAGGTTCATACATTTTTTTTTTTTATCAAATGTAAGAATTGTATAGATAAAAAAAAAAAAAAACAAGCTAGAAACCAGCAGTACATATATATAGACAGACCTAGGCAAAGGAAACAGGCTCCCTTGAACAAACCATAAGCAATATTAGCTTACTGAATAAAAAGGAAAAGGAAATAAACTCCCTTGAACAACCTAAAATCAAAGGGAACAGGCTCCCTTGAACAATCATTAAAGCTGTATGGCAATAAACATACATAAAGAACAAATAAGCAGTTAAGGAAAGAAATCTCCTTCCAGCCCAGCAGACGAGCCTAGGAGCAATGGAAGCAGCTGAAAATTGGCTACAATTGTAGGGATAAACTCCAACCAACATATAAGAACACTAGTGAATTCAACCAGCAATTGCAACCATGCATAAACCAACAACATGCTTTCCATGAAGAGAGGGACAATAATAGCTAAGACAAAGAGCATAACCTTCACCAGCAAAACTCAGCAACGAACTGACTAGGAAGGAAGACAACTCACAACCTACTCTAGCTAATCACAATAGCTAAGGCTTGCCCCAAGGGGCCCTCCAATAACATATTCAGAAGCTACAATAAACCTGTAAAAATGAACAAAACAACAACAAATCTCTGGCATACCAATATTGCATATAGCAACATCCATACAACAACTAATTAGCATGTCAGCTAGACCCAAAATTGCAGTAAGCCAAAGAACACCAGCAAGCCAACATTCCACAGGAAACTAGCAGGGTGGGGTAGGAACAAACAAGTATTGAGTAATGCAACTCTAACATACCAGGAGGAGTAACATAAAGCCTAAAAGACCACAAGACAAGCTCCATTGAGCACCCTTCCACTAGTAGAGGTCAACCAAGCCAGCCTGAAAGAGCCAGGCACAGGGTAGGATGGAAATTGATCCACAAAAGCAAACCAGCTGCTTCGGTACAACAAAAGACAAAAGTACCAAGCATTGGGGGAGAGCCTCACCCAAACAAATCCCTTTATCAAATAACACAAAACTAGTGAACCATCCACACATCATCTTTAGCAAACTAAACCTGCACCATAGCGTTAACTAGATCAATACTAGGATAGTCTTCATCCCTACACCTTCCATTTAGAAGTGAGTAGAAGAAGGAAAGATTCCCTAATTTCCTTCAATCGAAACTGCATTCTAGCGAAACAGCGACAGAAAGCACTACATCAGTAGCCCAAGCATTTGGGGAGAGAGCCTCACCAAATCTAATGGAATCCATAGCTTTTATATAGAGAGAAATAGAGTGGGAGCAGTCTCCACGAGAGCCCAAGTAAAAGGCAGTTGAAACATGCCTGCAAAATAACTAATATGGAATAAGAGAGCATATAGTCTATACTTTGGGGAGAGAACCTCACCTCGACAAACAAAGCCCTAACAGGCAAGGAAGCCTTCACCGAGTCAAGTCCCAAAACGCATCCACAGCTGAACCAGCTTGACATGTGACACGGCTAAAAGATTGATGTCTTCTCCCAAGTGCAGGAGTGTCGAAGTAATAAATAACCCGGCAAGACCGGGGTCGAACCACAGAGAGGTTAATTGTACAAATTATAAATAACAATAATACAACAACAATAACAATAACAACAACAACAATAATAATAGTAATAACAACAACAACAATAATAATAATAATAATAATAATAATAATAATAATAATAATAATAGTACTAATAATAGTAGTAGTAATAATACTAATAATAATAATAATAATAATAAAGAAAAAGAAGAAGAAGAAGAAGAAGATGAGAACTTTGAGATGGAATGTTACTGTAAAGATTTAACAATGATAACAATAAATGTCAAGGTTAGAGGATCCACTAATGGTATGTCAAACAAATATAGTATAAACTCTTATTATTCAATTGGAAACCACACATAAAGGAGGTTCCAATCAGATTGTAGATTGTTAACATGATTACATTAGTCATCTTATTCAATTAATGCTAATACTTGTAAATTTCATTAAGCATTCATGATTATAACTTATGTTAACAACAAATCAAGTTCCTTTCATAGCTCAGGTGTCAGTTATACCATACAATATGGGCTATGAAAGTGCCAAGCATTTGTTGTACCAAGTGTTATACAACATAAATCAAGATTAGTCATTTAACAAGCAAAGTATTAAAGAGTGAACAAGATAACAAATATAAAACATGTTAGTATCAAACATTAAAGTCCATATTAAGTTTACACCATACTTATTCTTACACCATTAGTGTAACCTTTTCACCTTGATATAATAAACTTAGCTAGACATAATGAAAGAAAGAAAAATAAATAAATAAAATAAGAACATAAATAAGATAAAAGTTAGCTAAGTAAATGAAAGGAAATGAAAGGCATAAACTTGATATTAATGAAAGCAAAGCATAAACATTACAAAAAATACAAAGAGAGAAAGTAAGAGCATGATCTTGATCTAGACACCAAGATGCCTAAATGCATGGCAAATGCCTCCTTTTATAGGCCAAAATTGGGAACTATTGATTTGATAACTAATTGATGAGTGGGTGACCAACTCTTAACTTGCTAACAATCCTTATCTTCTCTTGTCTGTCCAAAATGTCATTGATAACGTCAAAATTAGAGCCACTTGAAAACATGAAAGTTGTAGGAAATTATCTCAGCTTACTTGTGTAAACAATTCAACTCATTTGGACTTCTAGAACTCCAGATATGGCCAAAATACTAAACAGTACTCGGGCTGGAGGATAGATTCGGGCTTCTTTGTTGTTGCTACAATTTGAACTTGAAAGTGGCCTTTTTAGATCTTGGGCTCTATATAAACGTTGTAGGTCTATGCCTTACCTTTCCATCCATATAAAGTAGACCTAAATCTGAGATCTATATCTCCAGATATGACCCAATTATAGAACAGTGTTCCGGTTTGGATTGCACCAACATCTCTTTTCTAAGTTTGGCCATCTCTTTGTCCTTCCAATTTTAGTTCTTAAATTCATCAATCAATCCTTTCATTTATATGATAGACCTGCATGTAAAATAAAAATTTACCATAAATTAAAGGTATCTTAAATTATTAGATATATTATTATAAAACATGCTTTAGTTAAGGAGTTATTGATACTTCAAGTGCAAAATGATGATATAAAACCTTAATAAAAATACACTTTTAAGTATCAATCACACCCCCCAACTAACTTATTACTAGTCCCTACTAATCAAAGCGTTAAAATAGAAAAATACTTTGCAAATTCCACAAAGCAAGGTAGTTATCATTTAACTTCCATTAATCTATCCAGATAAACAAACTCTCATTAAATTTATATATCTGCTCAATACCTCTTAACAAGATATTAATAAACCTTTCTTTTGTGCTCAATGTATCAACACATAATTATGGGGCTTTTCTTGGAAGAAAACAAAATTTTTGTTCTAATGTTTAAGGTTAACTTCCTTGGGTTGGGATTATTATTTTTGTCTTTTTTTATTTTTTTTTAAATAGATTATTATTTTTGTTTTCTTTTTTTTTAATATATATACATATAATTTAAAACACCATGTATCATTAACCCATGTAACAAGCTTTCAGCTAATGACTCCCAGACCAGTTGGTCTTAGGGCATTAGGTGTTAAGACACCCCTACGAGCTTAGTAACTCAGGTCACAGATACTGATATGTAGATAGTGCAATGTTTGATTCCCTTAAGCTTTTCTCCTCAACCCATGTAACAAGCATTGGGCCAATAGCTCCCAAGTCAGTTGACTTTAGGGTATTAGGTGTTAAAACACCCCTTCGGGCTTAATTGTTTAGGTTAGGGAGGCTACGAAACCAAACTTATCTACATTTTTATTATCATCATTTCATTTTTTTTCTTTTTTTTTTAATTTTTTTTTGTGTTTTTCTTTTTTTAATTATATACTATCTGATTAGTACTTAAAAGTGCATTTTTATCATGGTTTTATATCATCATTTTGCACTTGAAGTATCAATAACTCAACTAAAATATGTTCTATAATAATTTCAATAACTCCTTAACCAAAGCATGTTTTATAATAATATATCTAATAATATAAGATACCTTTAATTTGTGGTAAATGTTCATTTTAAATGCAGGCCTATCACATAAATGAAAGGATTGATTGATGACTTTAAGAACTTAAATTGCAAGGATAAAGAGATGGCCAAACTTATAAAAGAGATGTCGGTGCAATCCAAACCGAAACACTGTTCGGTAATTGGGTCATATCTGGAGCTATATATCTCAGATTTAGTTCCAATTTATATGGATGGAAAGGTAAGACATATGCCTACAACTTTCATATGGAGCCCAAGATCTAAAAATGCCATTTTCAAGTCCAAATTATAGCAACAACAAAGAAGCCCGAATCTGTCTTCCAGCCCGAGCACTGTTCAGTATTTTGGCCATATCTGGAGTTCTAGAAGTCCAAATGAGCTGAATGTTTTACACAAGAAAGCTGAGACAATTTCCTACAACTTTCATGTGTGCAACTAGCTCCAATTTGGACGTTATCAATGACGTTTTGGGCAGACAAGAGAAGATAAGGATTGTCACCAAGTCAAAAGTTGGCCACCCACTTATCAATTAGTCATCAAATCAATAGTTCCCAATTTTGGCCTATAAAAGGAGGCATTTGCCATGCATTTAGGCATCTTGGTTTCCAGATCAAGATCAGTTAGGCATCTTGGTTTCCACATCAAGATCATGCTCTTTCTTTCTCTCTTTGTATTTTTTGTAATGTTTATGCTTTGCTTTCATTAATATTAAGTTTATGCCTTTCATTTCCTTTCCTTTACTTAGTTAACTTTTATGTTCTTATTTTGTTTATCTATTTTGCTTTCTTTCATTATGTCTAGCTAAGTTAGTTATGTCAAGGTGAAAAGGTTACACTAATGGTGTAAGAATAAGTATAATGTAAACTTAATATGGACCTTAATGTTTGATACTAACATGTTTTATATTTGTTATCATGTTCACTCTTTAATACTTTGCTTGTTAAATGACTAATCTTGATTTATGTTGTATAACACTTGGTACAACAAATGCTTGGCACTTTCATAGCCCATAATGTATGGTATAACCGACACCTGAGCTATGAAAGGAACTTGATTTGTTGTTAACATAAGTTATAATCATGAATGCTTGACGAGATTTACAAGTATTAGCATTAATTGAATAAGATGACTAATGTAATCATGTTAACAATATATAATCTGATTGGAACCTCCTTTGTGTGTGGTTTCCAATTCAATAATAAAAGTTTATACTATACTTGTTTGATATACCATTAGTGGAACCTCTAACCTTGACATTTGTTATTATTATTGTTTAATCCTTACATTAATTTTCCATCTCCAAGTTCTCATCATCTTCTTCTTCTTCTCTTTCTTTATTATTATTATTATTATTATTACTACTACTATTACTATTATTACTATTATTATTATTATTATTATTATTATTATTATTATTATTATTATTATTTTCATTGTTGTTATTATTGTTATTACTATTATTATTGTTGTTGTTGTTATTATTATTGTTGTTGTACTATTGTCGTTTATAATTTGTACAATTAACCTCCCCGAGGTTCGACCCCGGTCTTGTCGGGTTATTTATTACTTCGACACTCCTGCACTTGGGAGAAGACATCAATCTTTTAGTCGTGTCACTATCCCTTTTCCCTTAGTTGTTACCTTTAACAAAAGAACATAAATAATGTAATAAACCATTATGCAACCCAGAATCATATGTCAAAGTGTGTGTGTAAATTAAGGTTTAAGAATACATGTTAAATAAGTATATGAGCACAATTAAGTAATAACAATGCGAGAGTTTGTAAATCTAAATATTTCAAGAAGTATTATAATAGACCTTGTTAAGAATGGTTACTAAGATGCATCTCAAGAGTCACTTTAACAAAACAGCTCCTTTACTCTGTCAACCTAGTAACAATAATTATACATATGCTTTATGAAATTGAAAACAATTTTTTTTAATCAACTACTACCCTTTTGGTTCCGTTGCCGGGAACTTGACACGACTAAAAGATTGATGTCTTCTCCCAAGTGCAGGTGTGTTGAAGTAATAAATAACCCGGCAAGACCGGGGTCGAACCACAGGGAGGTTAATTGTACAAATTATAAACAACAACAATAGCAATAATAACAATAACAGCAACAACAATAACAACAACAACAACAACAATAATAATAATAATAATAATAATAATAATAATAATAATAGTAGCACTAATAATAATAATAATAATAAAGAAAGAGAAGAAGAAGAAGATGAGAACTTGGAGATGGAATATTAGTGTAAGGATTAAACAATGATAATAACAATTGTCAAGGTTAGAGGTTCCACTAATGGTATGTCAAACAAGTATAGTATAAACTCTTATTATTCAATTGGAAACCACACACAAAGGAGGTTCCAATCAGATTATATACTGTTTTCACTGATCATGCAGCATTGAAATATTTGCTCACAAAACAAGATGCCAAACCACGTTTGATTCGATGGATCCTCCTACTCCAAGAGTTTAACATTGAAATTCAAGATAAAAAGGGAGTAGAGAATGTAGTGGCTGATCATTTGTCTCGTCTTTCAAGCTATAAGACCATAATTGATGAATCTCCAATAAATGAACTCTTTGCTGATGAAAATTTATTTTGTGCAGGTACTGTCTCTTACATTGGTTCTCCATGGTATGCTGACATAGCAAATTACCTAGCCACAAGTCAGATTCCTTCTCATTGGTCTAAACTTGACAAACAAAAATTCTTGCGCAATGTGCGCACCTTTTTTTGGGATGACCCCTACCTATTTAAATATTGTCCTGACCAAATTATTAGGCGGTGCATCCCTGATCATGAAATTCCAAGGGTCACTAATTTTTGTCATGCATTAGCCTGTGGTGGGCATTTCTCTTCCAAGAAAACCATTGCCAAAATCTTGCAGTGTGGTTTTTATTGGCCTACCATGTTTAAAGATGTTCATGCCTTCTGTGTTGCATGTGACCGATGCCAACGACTAGGTAGCCTCACTAGGCGTAACATGATGCCCCTTAACCCCGTCCTTGTTTTGGAAATATTTGATTCTTGGGGGATTGATTTCATGGGACCTTTTCCAAGTTCATTTAGTTACCAATTCATCCTTGTAGCTGTTGATTATGTGTCTAAATGGGTGGAGGCCATTGCATCTCGAACCAATGACCATCGAGTTGTGGTCAAATTCTTGAAAGAAAATATTTTCTCTCGTTTTGGCATGCCCCGGGCTATGATTAGTGATGGGGGAAAACATTTTTGTAACAAGCCCGTTGGGATTTTGATGAGAAAATATGGTATAATTCACAAGGTCAGTACCCCCTATCACCTACAGACTAGTAGCCAAGCTGAGTTGGCAAATAGGGAGATCAAGAACATTTTAGAGAAAACAGTCAATCCAAACCGTAAAGATTGGTCCCTACGACTAGTTGATGCTTTGTGGGCATATCGCACTGCTTATAAGACCTCTTTAGGAATGTTTCCTTATAGGCTAGTTTATGGAAAGCCTTGTCATCTCCCTGTTGAGATTGAGCACCGTGCATATTGGGCCATTCGGCAATTCAATGACAATGAAAATGAGGTTGGCAAAAATAGAAAGCTTCAATTGGATGAATTAGAGGAGTTGAGAAATGATACATTTGAAAATGCAAAAATTTCAAAACATAAGATGAAAACTTTGCATGATAAACATATTCTTAGAAAATCCTTTCATGTTGGTCAAAAGGTTCTCTTGTATAATTCACGATTACATCTCTTTCCTGGGAAGTTGAGGACAAAATGGATTGGTCCATTTGTGATTAAATCCATCTCTGAGCATGGTGCATTTGAGGTAGAAAATCCCAAGAATGGAAATATTTTCAAAGTAAATGGTCATCGATTGAAACCTTATCTTGAAAACATTGTAGCTGAAGTTGAGACATTGGATCTTGAAGATCCAATACCATTGTAGTATTAGAAGTAATGAGTTTTTATTTTTATTTTTCATTTTTTTTTCATTTTTTTTTCTTCTTTCTTCCATCTCTTATATTTTCTTATGCATGCATTTGGGACAATGCATTATTTTAAGTTGGGGGTGTGAGGTTCTTTATTTTCAAAAAAAAAAACATCAATGTTTTCTTTTAGTTGTGATATGCAGGTTAAAAAAAAATCAAGCAAGAAGTCAGCTCATGCCCAATTCAATCAAACATTCATCCTTGAAAACAGAAGGGGAGTAACAATTTTCTAATCTTTATACTTTTCTTCTCTTTCTCTTTTACATTGAGGATAATGTAAAACTTAATTTTAGATATTTCATTATGTTGAATGCTTGAGATAACCATGCTTGTTAAAAAAAAAAAAAAACTTGCATTCGTATGTGAATGAGACTTGTTTAGGATCATTATTACATTTTTGGATTCATTATTATGTTGAACATTGCATGATTTAATTTGGGATACATAATATCTTATAAAGCAAGATATAGCATACTTTTTTTAAGATTACTGAAGTACATCTTTCCTTGTAAAAGTTGTGTGAGTTGTGTGATTATGCATGAAAGATGAGTATGATGCTTTACTTGTGATTATCCCTTTTGATCTAGTCATAAACAAGGTTTAAGTAAATAGAGTAATAATCATTACATAAATAAATAAATGTGTACAAAGTTACAAAGTTCTATCTACTCCAATGTTTTGAGTTGCTCAGTAACTAGGGGTATTCATCACAAATGTTTATCTTTACGTCAAACGTACAAATGTTTATCTTTATGTCAAACGGCAGCTTAAAATATGAGTATGCAAAACACTTTAAGTTTGTGACTTTGTGAGTAACCGGGTGCATTCATCACAAATGTTTGTATTCGCGTCAAAAGGGAAGTGACTACTTAAAGACAAAGAATAAATCATATCTTCAAAAACAAAGAAAGAAAAAAGAAAGAAAAAAAATATATAGATATTTCTCTAGTTTGCTACCTTGTTTGTGTTGGTGAGAAGGGAAGATTACAAGTTGAGTTTTCGTATGAATCAATTATGTTAGTTGCACGATAAATATGACTGAATTTGGAAATTTTGTATGGATGTTTGATTTAGAGAATGTGAGTATGCTTATTTTTCTTTATTTGCTATTGTGTACACTAAGTTAAAGATACCAATGTTTGCATGATAGGTCCTTCAAGTGTGATGAATCGAGCCTAATTAGGATTGTTATTATTCTTTTTATTTCAAAGGTTTTATGTTTTGTTTTGCTTGAGGACTAGCAAAATCTAAGTTGGGGTGTGTGATTGTGCATCAAAAGTGTCATTAAGTCTCTTATTTTACATATATATTTATTGTTTTTATTTGGTTTTTTTTATAATAATTGATGTGCTTTTCAGTAATGAAGTTTGTTTTAATGTTTCGATAGGTTTTTAGAGCTTAAATGAATTAATTCAGGAAATTCAACGTCGAAATTCAGAACAAAGAATTGAAGAGACATTTAGTTGAAGATTGAAGCAAATCTTGGTTCAAATAAGTGCTCCAAATTTGTCCCAAAAATCAATTCTATTCCAATTCTAGAAAAGAATATCATATGATCTATTTTAAGCCCAAACTTGCCTTATATTGTGTGCAAACTTCAACCATTAAACACTCAAGGTTTCAATGTCAATCTTAGCCCAAATAATAGGTATATTTGTATACTTATTTGATGCTTAAATTCAGCCCCAAATTAGCCCCAAATCAACCTTCAAATTAGCCCAAACACAATCCATGATCTTACATGTCCACACAACAATAATTGATTTATTTTGGGTAATCCATTGATCCAAGAAGGCAAGCACATGGATGGAAAGCTGGAGGGGATATTTTTACATTATTTTGGGTCAAAAAGAAGAAAGAGATAGCTCATAAATGAGGAAGGAAGACGTGCACCAAAGTGGTTGCAAAGCTGTCCTGATTTGATTTTTAGAACACCTTTCGGTGTTTTACCAATAACTTTTGACTCAGGTGTCCAAATGAGCTATTCTTTAATGCTATGGAAAGGCGACAAAATTTCCTATAAATATGTCTCTAATAGACTTTTCCATAGGAGGCTTCTAAGGGGGTCTAAATTGCTGTCCAAAGTTAGCATCAGATTTGTGTCCGAATGTTTACTGAAATTGTGTTGTGTTCTTCTTTATAGATTTCGGTTCTTTAGCTTGTAAAACTTATTATTTCAGTTTGATTCAAGTTATTTCATGTTTATTGAAGTGTTCTTATATATAATCATGGTTGGCTAATCTCTTTCTTGGATCCAAATTAAGGATGATGGTGGTTGAGGTGAGTTCTTTAAGATATGAATGAATCTTAATGTTTATCTTCTCATTTTCTTCATGAATGATTTATTATTGCAAAGAAATTTTAGAAACCATTTAGGTAATGTTATAATCTTGAATTTTTATGCACAAACTTTAGTTTTGGTATAAAGATTGCTTGATTCAATGTCTTACTTAATATGAAAGTACTTGTTCATTCTTAAGCAATAATCAATCTTCATCCTTTTAAACTTCATTGTAATATCTTCCTGTCTAATATCACCATCGTTGATATTAGGCTGAGTTATCTTATATATCTTGAAAGAATCACCAATACATCACCATTAAAATTGATTTGGACCAAGACTTACTTTTTCTTATCATTTAAAATCTATTTACACGTTTTCATCTTTAAAAACAAATCCATCAATTGTTTTCAACCAAGTTATTATTAATTTAATTTCTCTTGAGTTTTTTTTTTGTTACCTAGCTTATTTTCTAGATCTAGCTCTCTGTGAATATGACCTCGATCTTACCGAGTTAATTGCTACATCGCACACTCGTGCACTTGCGAGTTAAAACAAGCCGATCATAAAAAGCGGTCAAGCAATTTCAATCATAAAAAGCGGTCAAGCATACTTATACACAAAATTGGAGAGACAATGCAAATTCAAGGTCAAATTACATGATTATTAGACAAATCTGCATAAAAAGTAAGTTTAGGGACATTTAATTCGCCAATTTGATTTAATTATAGGCCGAATTAAAGTTTAATTATTTTAAGAATTAATTTAGGTTCAATTGAAGGATTTAATTAGGTTGAATTATACTTTAAATGAGTCAAATTAATTTTATTAGAGGTTTAATTGGTAAAAATTTTAAGTTTGAAAGAGTAATTTGGTCTTAATTGAGAAGATTAAAATTTTAGGAGACTAAATTTAATTTTTACAAAGTCAATTGATTGAAATCAAGGGTAAAATTGCAAGAAAATCAAACTTTTAGGGTTAATTAAGGCTAAATTGAAGAAATTCGCAGTTAAGCACCATTTTGAAAATGATGACAAACTCTAGGGACCTAATTAGCTGGAATTAGGGATGAAATTAAAGATATTTGATAGTTTAATGGTCAATTAAGGGCTAAATTGAAGAAATTCACAACCATTGATCTTTTTGAAAAAGACGTCGATCTTTAAGGACCCAACTGGCTAAAATCAGGGGTGAAAGTGAAGAGATTTAAAAGTTTAATAATCAATTAATGGTCAAATGGCATAAATCCAAAACTAATGACTAAAATGAACTTTACCAAAATGTTGGGGGTAAAATTGAACAAAATAAAAAGTTTGAAGTCAATTAGGGGTGTAATTGAGAGAAATCATAAATCAAAAGACTAAAATGAACTTTACCAAAATGTCGTTGTTTTTGGTTAACTATTCATCCTCTTCTTCACGTTTTCACTAGAAAAGGCTGGTCAGGGGGCTACCTTCCTAAGGCATTTAATGCTTCAACTTTCCATCAAATTTGACAAAACTTGCATGCAAACAATGACCTAACATCTAATTACACCCTAATGTGGTCTGTTATGGTTGATTGACACCATAGTGGTTGTGGCAATGCCTTAAAGTGACTAACTCGACCAGCCCTTTCCAATAACAAATCTGACAGTCCATGATAGCCACTTTGCATCAATGGTTAGGATCCTTTTAAGTTGAATTAAGGGATAAGATTTAGCACCATTAAGATAAAATATTCATCTTCCACCCTCTATAAATAGGGGTGGATTCCATGGGTTAGGGAAGGATAAATGAGAAGTCAAAGTTGATTAAAAAAAAAACATTTCCACCTAATTTTTCTTTCTAGCCCCTCTCGGCCACTATTTTGGTCATTTCCTCCATCACAACTCAGCCATCGTTGTTGCAATAAACCACTCATTGACCTTTCTTGCAACACTAAGAACATCATCGGCCAGTTTCCTGGCTAGGTAAGCCTTCCTTATTGTATTTTTATTCCTCTTTTTAACCCCCTGCTAGTCATTACATGTAGTGGTGGCATAATTAATTTGCATGCTAGGCTGGAACCATTCCATCCAGCCTATAATGTCAAGGTCGGGTCTAGCCCTGCAAAAAAATAATAATAATAAGATAAGCTTGTTGGGCTACCAATGAACCCTACTCAGCTTAGGTTAGCCTAGTTGGTTGGGTTGGTCTTACACAGTATAATAATAACCTAAAAAAAAAAATTTAATTTTCTCATATGTTTTTTTACCAATTTTACATAATATTAGGTTGTATATTTACATTGTAAGATACAGATCTAGTATTAAAATATTTGGTTTTCTCTAAAATATTTCTAAAAAAATTGACAATTGAGAAAAAATCTTAAAATTTTTAAATTAATTTCTTGTTTAAAAAAATAAAAAATATTTTTTTTATGCATGCAGTCAAATCCTAAAAGTTTTCTAAGAATACTTTTTATTAAAAAAACAAAAATGCATCTTTCTCTTATTTTGAAATACAAAAATAGATATCAAAACTAGTTTATAATTATCCACTAGAGCTTAGCTAAAATATCAAATATCCTTCACCAATCATTTTGTTCACTTTATATTCAAAGTTTTAGGGTTATCTGTAAACTTTAATATTTGAGGGTGTAAAACTACATAATAGACTACAACCTCATGTATTAAAGATGCATCATGCCAAATAAATACGATGCTAAATTTTGAAATTTAAAATGATTAGAATTTAGCCCGATAAAATAGAGATTGTCTCATAAAGGGAGATGTATCTTTGACCATAGAAAAAGACCAATGAATATAAATGTGATTTAAAAAAATAATCAAATAATAATACAACTTATCTTAAGTATGGTGCACTAGGAGTGATTCATCTTCTCCTTGCACAGTTAGTCCCTTAACTAGACTGTCGTAGACCATTAGGTTTCCTACTAATCATAATATTAGCTAGCAACTCTTGAATCTTAATCATAATTTTATAATTAAATCCAAAACTATTTCATTTCTCAATAACACCTCTTAGGAGGCACTTTAGCGCACCATTCGACGTCGCCCTGCTGAATATATATTCTCACGCGCTCTTTAGCATTTCCATAAAAAAAAGCCCAAAAATATTTTACATGTTTTACCATTTTACAAAAAAAAAATAGCATTTGACAAAAACAAAATTGCATACATATTTGGACTTTATAACAAATTTATAAAACCTATTAAGACTCGGCCAAAATTAAACTCTCATTGAGTCGACATCCAAATTTTCAAAATAATAAAACCCTTAGCCCTATCTTTTGAAATTAAAAAATATTTTTTCTATGTTTAAGGTCAGTGGACTTATTGCAAGACACTGCCTTAAATAATCAAAACAAAAACACAATTCCTAAATTTTCAACAAAAATATTTTTTGTCAAAAGTTTTTTTTAATATGTATTCACAATGTTAGAGTCAATATTTGTATTCATCAATGGTAGAATTGATAATACATTTAATATTCACTAAGACAAGAGTTAGGAGTATTAGCATTAGAATTAGAAATAACTTTTAGCTCAATCTTTACTAGTGCTAGAGTCAAGAATTTTTGTATTCACTAATGCCGAGATTAGAAATACTCTAGGTATTCACTAACATCAAAGTTAGGAATATTGAAGCTGGAATTGAGAATTATTTTGAACCTCAATATTCACTAACGCCAATGTTAGAAATATTATACATGCTTCTTCATATAATATTTACCAACACCAAAGTTAGAAGTATTTGTAATTAAATATTCACTAATGCTAGAATTAGAAACATTATAAGCAGACCATCGATAACATAATATAACAATCCCTTAGCAATTTAAGACAGAACCAACAATATAGTCTACCTCGGATAAGACGTTTTAGAGTGATAATATCTTTCCTTTTACATAACCAGTCTCGCATCATAGAACCTTTATTAACCAATTAGAGTTTTTAATGACCATAAAACTAATTTTTCTATAAGACTAGAGTTTTATAGCAATCAGATGTTGAAAAGGCCTTGCAATAATGTCACAAAGCTACTATACAAAATTTATATTATTTTCCTAGTTGGTTTAGGATCCTTTTTTTCTATTTGGATTAGTTCTCTTTTATTATTTTCCAATATTTTTAGGATATTTTTACCTATTATAAATAAAGTTATTTAGCTTGTATTTAGGTTTTTTTATAGACTTTGATTTTGGAATAATAATTTGTGTGAGAGAAGTTGTTCATACATTAGGTTCTTCATTGAACTTTTCTTGGACTTAACTAAGATCAATTGTCATTGCAGTGTTCTTCCTGTACTTTTAGTTCTTAATTCCTTATAAACAACTAGTTAGGGTTCTCTTATCCAATAACTTTAGTGTCTTGGTTCAAGTAATCATTGTATCAGGTTTTATCTTTAATTTAATTTTAGTTTTTCTTTGGTTTTCTTTCTTGCGTGTGGGTTTTAGGATTCTTGCCCTTTAGGTTCATGTCAAACTAAATGATTGAACAAGAGGAAAAGAACATTAAAATTACTTGAAGTTTGTGTTGATTATATCTTATGGTTAATTAGTTAGGCTTGAGTTCAAAAGTTGGTTCCAATTTATGCTTATCTAATGATTGCATGAATTTAAACTATTATACAACCAATTAATATTCAAAGAAGATTATTATTTAAATAATACAAAGAGAAAATTAAACTTGTATTTCAAAAATATTCAACACATAATCATTCTTCAGTAGGGAAGTAGTTATTGCTTGAAAGGGATAAAGTGTTATATGTTGACTTCTAAAAAGATATACCTTTATTTGTATGATCTATGACTTTAATTTTTCTAAAGTTCAAACCAACCTTAACCTTTATGAGATCCTTCTTGTAACTAGTCAATTATTCCCTCATACAAGCCACTTTAACTTTTTAAAACTAGATTTGTATGGAGACATCTTTACTGAAACTAGTTAGCATTTTAGACCACTGATTATTCAACTTCCTTTGATTCTGTTTAAGTTATAAAAGACTCCTAGACAACCTTATGATATTATAACACCTTTATTATAATTTCCATAGTAATGAAAAGGGACCAATATCCTTCTGCAATTGTACAAAGGCTCCTTTGCAATATCTTAAGGTCTTAGGAAAAGGTGTCCTCTATGAGTTGCTTTAAATGATCAATAGAGGCTTTAATTTTAAAAATACTATACTTTTTAATATTGTCCAAGAAAGATTCTCTCAAGTGGTTGTTTTCCTCATGTTTTGTCTTAAAATATAAGATATCAATTAATGGATGAGCAAATAATTAAGATAATAGATCAGCCAAAGTTTCTTGATGTAAAAAAAAAATATTTTCATTAACACTAAAACTACACAAATTTAAAGCTTTTTGAAATAACAAGCACTTACATGTTAACTTGGCGAAGTCATCACGAACGGTTGATATGGCATCATGACTTATTCTTCTTCAATAGGAGATATACTAACATTAATGTAATGGCATTCAGGTGCTAAGAAGGAATAGAAAGTTTTGACATTTAAAGAATCTTCAAGGATATCAGCTACTAGATCAATATGAAAAGGATCGATCATTAGTTTAAGTCATTCTCTTGATTATTCTCAACACAGTCACATTTTCATTCTTATACTAAGAAATAAGAAATGATCACATTTTCATTCTTATACTAAGAAATAAGAAATGACATATCTTTCACTTCCTTACTAGATAGTACAATTTTTGTCACATTTGGGGTGATTATATTGGAGCTCTAAGATTTTATAGTTTCCTTTACCATCAGATTAGCCATGTTGTCCAATACTATTTGTGCTTCTATAAAAACATCTTCTAAGAATTTAGGCACACTTTCAACGTGAAAAGGGGATACTTTTAAAGGCTTCATCATTAAAAAAAGCTTATATTAAGGAGTTCCATCTAGTACTTTAGTAGGATCACTTTGTTGGGTAAAAGTAGTTGGAATTGGTGAGACTTTAGAAGTTAATGATAAAGGAACTTTAACAACTTTGACGGATAAGACTTCATAAGTTTTAATAACAATAGTAAAAGGGCATAATTGTTTTAAGAAGGTGAACTAAATGATTTTTTAAATAAAGACCAAAAACAAGGGATAATCTTAAGTTAAAAAATGGGTAAAAAACCAACAAAATAATTAAGAGAACTTGCTTCAAGCCTAGTGCTTAACTTAGTAATTAAGGCTTCATTTTCTTTTTATTCAATAAATAGAAAAGGATAATGAGGTTTGATAGGATTGACAATTGATTTAAGATCATTTTAGATTATGAGACTATATAGAGAAGTGTTGTGATAACATAGACAAATAATCAAATGTAATAAAAATAGTTTAAAATAAGTGATAAAATGCCTTTTGCTTAATTTAATAGGAAGGTTGGCTGAGTTTTTTCTCTTACTCATTTTCTTAAGTGATGTGTCATCAAATAACTCTATTGTCATGTCTTTAAGGAAGCATTATAAAAAAGTCCCAAGGTTTTACTAAAACATAAAAACAAATTAATGACTCATGGTAAAATATAAATCCATTACTTGGCAATGACTGAGGTGATATCCTATTGTCTTGATTATTTCCTTTACGTGGTTCAAACTATCAAAAATTATTCTTTTTGGACGACTTTTATTCACACTATATAGCATAGAAAGGGTATGCCTTGGAAAATCCCAATAATAAAGCCACTAGGTAAGGGGTAAGGCTCAGAAGAACAAGCATTTTTTCTTGGAATAAGGTCAATTACTAGTTTGAAATGCAAATCTCTATAGGTTAGGATTTGTTTTTGAAATAACAATGTTTTTAAAATTCTTTATATTTGACTTTTGGTTCCTTAATAGCGGTACCTATTACAATTTCATTTTAGTTGATGAATGAGATGTTTCTATATTGCTTCTATTGGTGAGATTTAGAAAAAATTCTATATATTCTTTAAAATATTGCTCGTCCAATAAAGATATTAGCAAACTTCTACCTATAAAAATGGAATTGAGGTCAAGGTTAGTTCTTTTACCTATAAAAATGGAATTGAGGTCAAGGTTAGTTCTTACATTACTTAACTTAAGTAAATAGGCAATTACTTATGCATAAACCTACTAGAGCACCATAAAGATGTTTTATTTTATAATAGAAGGCTTATTTTCACACCTAGTTTGACATTCCCCAAAAGCCCTATGGATTTGCTAAAACAACTTTTATTTTTAGGTGAGATTTAGTGTTTTTTTTTTTTAAATACACTTTCTTATCCATTATAACATAAAGTTTACATGTTCTCTAAAGGAGGGCTTGCATTTTCTTTTCCCCTTTTCATTAATCTTGTAAACTTTGGTTTACCTTCAATAAGTTCTTAAATGGATCAATTTGTATAGTTGCATAAAGTTTTTCACTAGCTACGCCAAAGCCACTTATTATGGCCAAGTGATAAGTATTTAAAAGTATATTTTTATTAAGGTTTTATATCATCATATTGCACTTAAATTATTATTAAATTCTTTAACTTAAACATATTTTTTAATAACGAGTCTAATAATATAAGATATTTTTAATTTATAAAAAATATTTGGTTTTAATACAAGACTAATTAATGTGTTTAATTATCAAAATTAGGGTTTATGTGAAGAGAAAGAGAGGGTTAAGCTTAAAGATGAACTTCTAGTTGGGTTGGTTCTATTCAAACTGGAACCTCATTTGTTTCTAGGTTATAAACAGAGCTATTGACATTGAATTTTGGTGTGGTTTATCTTTATAGAAAGCTAAGATGTAGACCTAAAATATTCATAAAGAGCCTAGTACTCATTGCTGTTGTTTTTTAGTTCAAATCCTAACAACAAAAGAGAAGTCTAAATTTGTCTTACAGCGCAAGCAATATTTAGTGTTCAACTTGTATGTGGAGTTCTAGAAGTCCAAATAAGCCTCTCTTTTTTTTGAAAGCTGAAACAAATATCTACAACTTTCATGAAAAATATTTGTTTAAATTATGATGTTATCGATAATATTTTGTCCAGCAAGCAAAACCAATAACTAGCCACCAAATTAGTTAGCCACTTAATTAATTTAGCTACCATTTATAGTTTTATATTTTAATATATAAAAGGAGATATTTTCCATTTATTTAGAAATCTTGGTTTTTAAATCAAAATCCATGCTTTTGCTTTCTTTTTTTGTATTTTTATAATATTCAAGTTTTATTTCAAGTTATGTTATCATTAATCTCTTATTTATACTTATCATTTTTTCTTTATTATACTTAGTTAATTTATATCAAAACTATGTTGTTATCTTGTTTATTTATGCTTTTCTTTTTAATTATGTGTAGTTAAGTTTATTTTAGTCAAGGTAAAAAGGGTACACTAATGGTGTAAGAATAAATATAGTATAAATTCAATATGAAATTTAGTATTTAAATTCAAGAAAGTTTTCTATGAACGTGTTATAATTGTTATCTTAATCAATCTTAATACCCTGCTTATTAAATGGCAAGTCTAGATTCATAATGTATAATCTTTAGCACAATAAATTTTTTATTCTTTCATGGCCTACTGCATGAAGAATCGACACCTGTGTTATGAAAGGATCTTGATTTGTTATTGCCATAAATTAGCACCATGAATACTTGACAACATTTACAAATGTTGGCATTACTCAAACAAAGTAATTAAAGATAATTAATATAATCACATTAATAACATAAAAAGAGTCATTAATAATAAATTATCTTATTGGAATCTCTTTTATATATAATTTATATTTAAGTAATAAAAAGAGTTTGGACTATTCTTATTTGAAATACCAATAATGGATCCTCTAACCTTGACAATTATTTTATCTCTATTAAATCTTTACATTAATATCATGTCTTTTAATTATTTTTAGCTTTGTTTGTTTTATTATTTATTGTTTTTTATCCTTAACTTCCTTTTAAATCGACCTTGATCTTTTTAGATTATTTATTACTTTGACACTCATACACTTAAAACAAGATATCATTTATTTGATCGTGTCACCGAGTTATAAAGTATAATGGTTGGTAATCTATATCTAAATATAAAAACATTGCTAGATTTATAACATAATAAGAAAAGGGTAGTCATAAGCTCTTTGTTAGGTTTTGATGTGACCCTTAATAGTTGAATGTCAAAAACAATTTAGCACTTCCATTATGTTTCAAAATAGTGTTGCAAATTAAACTATTTAGTGTAAGCAACACTTGACTATGGTGGCATATTTATATATTCTTCTTCCAAATGTTTATATTGACATATTTGTTTTAAAGAGGGATTCTTTGTCTTTTAATATCAATGATATAAATGAAAATATTCATTATTCTAAGATATTCTTTTATAGAATGAAATAAGACTTTGTTTTTTTTTTTTTGCAATATGAGTAGCACTCTTAATAGACCATTCAATATGAGGAAGGTAGTTGAAAACTAGTAATAGTGGAATATAAAGGTTGGTTTTGGAGTAGAACTTGAAGCCACCATTTTAATCCGTGAAAGAAGGAAGATTATATAGGTTTCGTGGATTAAATCTTCACAGAGAAAATTTTTGAGTGTGTGAAAAGAAAATAGGACTTTTTATCATGTAAAAGATGAAGAATTAGAAGTAATTTGAGAAACATAAATGTCGTGTCTAAAATCTAAAGAACACGCCATTTTTAAAACTTAATTGATTGACAAAAATGTTTGACATGTTTTAGGTGAACAATGATATTTATCATATCATAATTAGTTAGATTTAATTAATTGATTTCAATAAAAATATGTTAGGGTTAATATTTCTTCATTTGAAAAATAAAGCATTATAAAGGGTAATGTTTTCATC
>NW_011501714.1:0-34790 GCF_000495115.2 Populus euphratica
ACCAGTTGGTCTTAGGTGTTAAGACACCCCTACGAGCTTAGTAACTCGTGTCGCAGATACTAATATATAGATAGTGCAATATTTGATTCCCTTAAGCTTTTCTCCTCAACCCATGTAACAAGCGTTGGGCCAATAGCTCTAAAGTTAGTTGACTTTAGGGTATTAGCTATTAAAACACCCCTTCGGGCTTAATTGCTTAGGTTAGGGAGGCTACAAAACCAAACTTATCTACATTTTTATTATCAACATTTTTTTTTCCTTTTTTTTTTTAATTATATACTATCCCTTTTCCTTAGTTGTTACCTTTAACAAAAGAACATAAATAATGTAATAATCCAATATGCAACCCACAATCATATGTTAAAGTGTGTGTGTGTGAAAATTAAGGTTTAATAATACATGTTAAATGAGTATATCAACAGAATTAAGTGATAATAATACGAGAGTTTGTAAATTTGAATATTTCAAGAAGTATTATAATAGACCTTGTTAAGAATGGCTACTAAGATGCGTCTCAAGAGTCACTTTAACAAAAGAGCTCCTTTACTCTACCATCCTAGTAACAACAATTATGCACATGCTTTATGAAATGGAAAACAATTTTTTTTTTTATCAACTAATACCCTCTCCCCCCAACCAAAACGAGACATTGTCCTCAATGTTCTAAGGTAGAAAGATAGAGTATAGAAGATATCACCTGAAATAACGAACACTGACAAAACCATAGAAGATATCACCTGAAATAACTAGAAGATATCACCTGAAATAACGAACATTGACAAACTTGAAACACACTTAAACAAAAATAAGTAATACCAAAACACAATAATAAAACAAAACAACACAAAAATTACAAATGAAGACTCAAATCTAATTTAAGCTTTTTACGGCTTTCTTTAGATGACCAATTTATGCAATTCATGGAGGGATCAATTACAGGAATGAAAGATTGTAGTTGGTCAATCAATTATTCAATAGTAGCAGCACAGGTTATGATTTGTCGTGTAGAAGATGTTAGAAATTCCTGTTCCACAGCATGATCAAGAAAAGACAACAACTTATCATAATAACCATTAACATTTAACAAACCTATGGGTTTATGGTGAATGTGCAATTGAGCCCAAGAGGATGCAGTTGAGCCCAAGAGAAAATATGAAAGATCTCTTCCAATGTACCTAGACCACTTAGTAGAGCAATGAAGACATCAATATGGTTAAACATTGCATTCATTCGAGCTGACATCGTGGAGACCTGAAGTTCCTCTCCAATTGTTTTTCCAATGATGTCCCCTTGTGCTAAAGCTTCGGGGACGACCCCCAAAACTTGACTACCTCCTAAAAATGCAGCTATTGACACACCTCCCATTAACCCAAGACTGCCTCCCCCATACACTAAATGAATCTTTCTCTCAGCTAGCACCTGACCAAGATGAGTTGCTGATTCTAAAAACTCCTTTTCTTTCCTAGGACTAGATCCACCAAAATCACAAATATTTCTTATATCATGACCTGAGGAACTTGCCATTTCTACACACTTCTGTAGTTGTTGAATGTATGGGTTGAATAGAAATGAAAGGAAGGAAGAGAGGGTTTTATAGATGAGAAATTAGAAAGGCAATCATACTACCTATGTGTAGGCCAGCTGGAGTCTCACACACTCTTCCTCTCTCTTTATTTATTTATTTATTTACTTTTGAAAAAGCATGTGTGTGTACAGGTAGTTGTGATTGTGGCTCACATCTTCCCTTGGTTTTACGTCCAAGAATGGCTTAAACGCCCTCTATGGGTCGGGGATAGGCTTCCCATCCAGTTTTCTTAAAAACTGGCAAACAGGGTCTTTTTTAATCAGATTCCCAAGACTAAGTCGATCATGTTCTTTATGAAATAGTGGCCATAAATCATGAATTACACGACGCACATCTCCACTAGGATGCGTCTCAAGAGTCAATAGAAGATTATCTAAAGACTCCTTACTCAGGCCATCCTTAATGAATTGTATTTTATCTTCATGGTTTATAGACATCATTCCTAAAGAACGACATTGTGTATTACAAGTCCATCTAGCACATCGATGACAGACTTCTAGTCGTTTTGCATGACGTTTCTTTGCAAAAGTGCTTTTATCTGTTCCAGGCATGTGTGAAATGAAGAAGTTAGAGGACTCACATAATCGGACCTTTGCTTCAATCAACCAGTGAATATCTTCAGGAATTCCATGATTCATTAACAATCTCAATCTTGCACATCTAGCACGGTAAATTTTTGTAATCGCATTCTAAGGCAGAGCGAGAAAATACTTTTTCAATTTTTCAAGATTAGTGTCCATTTTCAAATGAGATTGGAAGAGAGATTTAAAGAATTGCACAAATATATACACAGATATCAGTTATTGTGGGAAAGTGAAAGAACCGACTTAAGTCACGGAGTACCGTTATCCGCCATTTGCAAATCACAGAGTACCGTTATCCGCCATTTGACCGGGGTGAGAGAAGCTAGCAAAAATCAGTCAAAAAGAAACACAAAAACAATGTGAGAAAAACAAAATCATCAACCTTTATCTACAAGATCATTCCAACTAGTTGATTCATTTTCACTAGGAAACTTATCAAAGTAAGCTTTCAAACGATGTCCATTTTCCTTAAAATCATTGTCATTCATTGAATTCTCAATATCATAGGCCCCATAAGGATTGCTCCATCTTGATCTTAGCTCTCTAGGTAATGAATAGAGTTGAGAATTATAAAACAAAACTTTTTGACCAGTATCAATCTTTTGACAATTTTCACAAGTATTGTAGAATGCATGCGTGTCCTTGAACATGGTGGGCCAATAAAATCCATTTTGAAAGGTTTTTGTAGCTGTCTTTTTTGACGAGAAATAACTTCCACATGCTTCAGAATGACAAAGTTTAATGACACTACTTACCTCATTGTCGCGAATGAATCTTTGAAATATTTGATCAGGACAATATTTGAATAAATTAGGGTCATCACAATAAAAATTCTTCACTTCGTTCAAAAACTTTTCTTTGTCTTGATTACTCCAATCAGCTGGCAAATCTCCTAAAGCAAGAAAATTAATATTTTTATCATACCAAGGCATTGGACTAAGAGAAAGTAAGGATTCGTTAGGAAAGTAATCATCGATTGGTGTGATGTCAGATACCAGATGTCGAATTTGGTGTTATTATTGACAAAAGATTCACATCAACATTTTTGGTGCTTTTTTCATCTGTGATTTCTTCCTCAGAATAAATCATTTGCAAATCTTCAGATTCATCCAACTCATTTTTACAACTCATTTTTACGTAAAGTAGATTCAAGTTGATCATAAACTAATTCGTCAATATGATCTACTTCTTGTAAATCATTATCATCTCCAGGTGTAAATCATTATCTTCTCCAGGTTGCTTGCAAATGTTGAAAATATTTATCTCCAATGTCATGTTTCCAAATGATAGCTTCATCAGTCCATTCCTACAATTAATCAATGCGTTAGAGGTTGCAAGAACTGGACGTCCTAAAATAACAGGAAATGAATTACATGCTTCAACAGGTTTTGTGTCCAAGATAATAAAATCCACAGGATAAATGAATTTATCGACTTGTACTAACACATCTTCAATTATTCCTCTAGGCACTTTTATAGATCTATCGGCAAGTAAAAGAGATATAGAAGTTGGTTTTAACTCACCTAGATTGAGACTTTGAAAAACTGAATATGAAAGTAAATTCACACTCGCTCCAAGATCAAGTAAAGCTCTTTCAATTTTATGTTCTCCAATAAAGCAAGAAATTGTAGGACAACCAGGGTCTTTATATTTCAAAGCATTATTGTTCTGAAGAATAGCACTTACTTGTTCCGCTAAAAAGGCTTTCTTTTTCACATTCAGTTTCCTCTTCACAGTGCATAGATCTTTTAAAAATTTAGCATAGGAAGGAACCTGTTTAATAGCACCAGCAAAGGTATATTGATTCTTACTTGTTTGAAAGTTTCAAAAATTTCAGAGTTCTAATTGACTTTCCTTTGTTTGGTCATGGCTTGAGGAAATGGAAGTGCTGGCGGAGAATCAGTCTTTTCTTTGCAATTCTCAGATTCAACCTCTTCCTTACCCTCAGAGATTGACTCATCATCTTTCTCATAAGGTTCAAGAGAGGGTTTTTCAATAACCTTACCACTGCGCAGAGTAGTGACTGATTTGACTTGATCCATGTGTTGGCTTCCGGAACTACTTGCATTTGCATTGTATTGCCCTTTGGGATTTTGTTGTGTTTGAGATGGAAACTTACCTTTCTCTTGGAAACTAAGAGCAGATGTTAATTTAGCAAGAGTATCTTTAAAATCTATCATGTTTTGAGCAAGTTGAGTATTGATTGTCTCTTGCTTTTCAATGAATGCATGCAATGTTTCCTCAAGATTTCTTCTAGGAGGTGGAGCATAAGGAGGTGCATATCCATGAGAATTTTGGAAATTATGGTGTGCTTGAAACGGTGGTTGTGAAGTTTGTGCATTGTTGTTCTCACTCTTCCAACTGAAATTTGGGTGATTCCTCCAACCAGGGTTGTATGTTTGGGAGTATGGGTTATGGTTGGCCCTTTGAAAACTGTTTAAAGCATGGGCTTGTTCATGGAGACATTCTTTAAAAGAAGGCAAGGTTGGACAATCGTTGGTTGAGTGTTCATTTGTTTCACAGATTTGACACACAATGTTTTCAACAGATTTTAATTGACCACTCTTTTTCAATTCTAGTGCCTCGACTTTTCTAGCTAAAGATGCAAACTTGGCTTGAAGGTCATGATCTTCCCTAAGGTTGTACATACCTCCACTAGATGTATGAGGTTGAGTTTTACTCGGTGCCTCATAAGTACCCGCGGTGTCCCAATTTTGAGCATTTTCAGCTAACAAGTCTAAGTACTCCATTGCTTCATCAGGGTCTTTATCTTCAAAAGTTCCATTGCACATCAATTCAACCATTTGCCTATCTTTAGGTGTTAACCCTTCATAGAAATGTGAAACCAATCTCCATGTTTCAAAACCATGATGAGGGCAAGTACTAAGCAAGTCTCGATACCTATCCCAACATTGGTAAAATGTTTCTCCTGGTTTTTGAGTGAAAGTAGTGATTTGTCTTTTGAAAGAGTTTGTTCTATGAGATGGAAAAAACTTCTTTAAAAACTGTTGTTGCATTTCATCCCAAGCACGAATGGATCCTGGTCTTAAATTTTGTAGCCATGTTTTAGCTTTATCTTTTAATGAAAAAGGAAAAAGCTTTAATCTGATGGTGTTCATGCTACAATTTAAATTATTATATGTGTTGCACACCTCCTCAAATTCCCTTAAATGCAAGTATGGATTTTCCAATTCCAAACCATGAAAAGAAGGTAAAAGTTGAATAATACCTGGTTTAAAATTAAAATGAGATGCATCAGGAGGAAAAACTATGCATGATGGTGCACTTGTTCTTGTGGGATTCATGTGGTCTCTAAGTGTTCTAGCACGGTTATTCTCATTATTCTCATTATGAAGTGATTGATTATCTTCTTCGGCCATATTTTCTGAAAATGATGAGGATACCCTACAAAGTCTACCACTTGATGTACGTGACCACACTCTCATGCACGTGTAGGAATAAAATAAAAAAGAAGAAGAAAGCAAAAGAAGGAGGAAGAAAACAAAATAAAAAGAAACAAAAGAAAAGAAACAAAGTTATATACAAGAAAAGTGAAAAGAGAAAATAAAATAAATACTATAATTTATACAAGAACTTACCTCCCCGGCAACGGCGCCAAAAACTTGACACGACTAAAAGATTGATGTCTTCTCCCAAGTGCAGGAGTGTCGAAGTAATAAATAACCCGGCAAGACCGGGGTCGAACCACAGGGAGGTTAATTGTACAAATTATAAACAACAATTATAAAACAACAATAACAACAACAGTAATAATAATAATAATAATAATAATAATAATAGTTAAAACACCCCTTCAGGCTTAATTGCTTAGGTTAGGGAGGCTACGAAATCAAACTTATCTATATTTTTATTATCATCATTTTTTTTCATTTTTTTTCTTTTTTTCTTTTAATTATATACTATCCTTTTTCCTTAGTTGTTACCTTTAACAAAAGAACATAAATAATGTAATAATCCAATATGCAACCCACAATCATATGTTAAAGTGTGTGTGTGTGTGTAAATTAAGGTTTAAGAATACATGTTAAATAAGTATATGAACAAAATTAAGTGATAACAATGCGAGAGTTTGTAAATCTGAATATTTCAAGAAGTATTATAATAGACCTTGTTAAGAATGGTTACTAAAATGCGTCTCAAGAGTCACTTTAACAAAAGATCTCCTTTACTCTGTCATCCTAGTAACAACAATTATGCACATGCTTTATGAAATAGAAAACAATTTTTTTTTATCAACTACTACGCTCTCCCCCCAACCAAAACGAGGCATTGTCCTCAATGTTCTAAGGTAGAAGATAGAGTATAGAAGATATCACCTGAAATAACAAACACTAACAAACCTGAAACACACTTAAACAAATATAAGAAATAACAAAACACAAATATTATGCTATTAATAAAATCAAAAGACACAAGTTTTAACTAACGAAAATTCAAATTGCAGTTGTGATTGTGGCTCACATCTTCCCTTGGTTTTATATCCAAGAATGGCTTAAACACCCTCTATGGGTCGGGGATAGGCTTCCCATCCAGTTTTCTTAAAAACCGGCAAACAGGGTCTTTTTTTAGTCAGATTCGTAAGACTATGTCGAGCATGTTCCTTATGGAATATTGGCCATAAATCATGAATTGCACGATGCTTATCTCGACTATGATGAGACTTAAGAGTCAATAGAAGATTATCTAAAGACTCTCTGTGTTTTGAAATAAATCCCACCTTTTGACAATTTTCACAGGTTTTGCAGAATGCATGTGATTCCTTGAATATGGTTGGCCAATAAAATCCGCTTTGTAAGATTTCTACAGTCCTCTTTTTTTATGTGAAATGATCCCCACGTGTCTTAGAGTGACAAAATTTAATGACATTACTTACCTCATTGTCGAGAATGCATCTTTGAAATATTTGATTAGGACAATAATTGAATAAGTAAGGGTCATCCTAATAATAATAATAATAATAATAATAATAATAATAATAGTACTAATAATAGTAGTAGTAGTAATACTAATAATAATAATAATAATAATAATAATAATAAAGAAAAAGAAGATGAAAAAGAAGATGATGAGAACTTTGAGATGGAATATTAATGTAAAGATTTAACAACGATAACAATAAATGTCAAGGTCAGAGGATTCACTAATGGTATGTCAAACAAGTATAGTATAAACTCTTATTAGTTAATTGGAAACCACACACGAAGGAGGTTCCAATCAGATTATAGATTGTTAACATGATTACATTAGTCATCTTATTCAATTAATGCTAATACTTGTAAATCTCGTCAAGCATTCATGAGTATAACTTATGTTAACAACAAATCAAGTTCCTTTCATAGCTCAGGTGTCGGTTATACCATACAGTATGGGCTATGAAAGTGCCAAGCATTTGTTGTACCAAGTGTTATACAACATAAATCAAGATTAATCATTTAACAAGCAAAGTATTAAAGAGTAAACAAGATAACAAATATAAAACATGTTAGTATCAAACATTAAAGTCCATATTAAGTTTACACTATACTTATTCTTACACCATTAGTGTAACCTTTTCACCTTGACATAATTAACTTAGCTAGACATAATGAAAGAAAGCAAAATAGATAAACAAAATAAGAACATAAAAGTTAACTTATAATAAAAGAAAGAAAAATAAATAAACAAAATAAGAACATAAATAAGATAAAAGTTAACTAAGTAAATCAAAGGAAATGAAAGGCAGAAACTTGATATTAGTGAAAGCAAAGCATAAACATTACAAAAAATACAAAGAGAGAAAGCAAGAGCATGATCTTGATTTGGAGACCAAGATGCCTAAATGCATGGCAAATGCCTCCTTTTATAGGGAAAAAATAGGAACTATTGATTTGATGACTAATTGATGAGTGGGTGGCCAACTCTTGACTTGGTGACAATCCTTATCTTCTCTTGTTTGCCCAAAAAATTATTGATAACGTCAAAATTAGAGCTATTTGAAAACATGAAAGTTGTAGGAAATTGTCTCAGCTTTCTTGTGTAAACATTTCAGCTTATTTTGACTTCTAGAACTCCAGATATGGCCAAAATACTGAACAGTGCTCAGGTTGGAGGACAGATTCGGGCTTCTTTATTGTTGCAACAATTTGGACTTGAAAATAGCCTTTTTAGATCTTGGGCTCCATATAAAAGTTGTAGGTTTATGTCTTACCTTTCCATCAATATAAAGTAGACCTAAATCTGAGATCTATAGCTCCAGATATGACCCAATTACAGAACAGTATTCCGGTTTGGATTGCACCGACAACTCTTTTCTAAGTTTGGCCATCTCTTTATCCTTTCAATTTCAATTCTTAAATTCATCAATCAATCCTTTCATTTATATGATAGGCCTGCATTTAAAATGAACATTTACCACATATTAAAGGTATCTTATATTATTAGATATATTATTATAAAATATGCTTTAGTTAAGGAGTTATTGATACTTCAAGTGCAAAATGATGATATAAAACCTTGATAAAAATGCACTTTTAAGTACTAATCAAGCAGCTCTTTTGTATGTGGTTTTCAATTGAGTAATAAGAGTTTATACTATACTTATTTGACATACCATTAGTAGATCCTCTAACCTTGATATTTGTTGTTAATCATTACGTTAATCTTCTATCTTAAAGTTCTCATCAACTTCTTTATTATTATTATTATTATTACTACTACTACTACTACTACTACTACTACTACTACTACTACTACTACTACTACTACTACTACTACTACTACTACTACTACTACTACTACTACCACTACTACTATTATTATTATTGTTATTATTACTATTGTTGTTATTGTTGTTGTATTTATCTATAATTTGTATAATTAACCTCCCTATGGTTGCATTTTATCTTTAGAAATTATTGTTGCATTTTATCCCAAGCACGAATGGATCCTGACCTAAGATTTTGTAGCCATGGTTTAGCTTTATATTTTAATGAAAAAGAAAAAATCTTTAATCTAATGGTGTTCATGCTATAATTTGATTATTATAGGTGCTACAAACTTCCTTAAATTCCCTTAACTACAAGTATGGATTTTCTAAATGTAAGCCATGAAATGAAGGTAAAAGTTGAATAATGTCTGACTTAAAATTAAAGTGGTATCATCAGAAAGGAAAACTATAAATGAGGGTGCACTTGTTCTTATAGGATTCATGTGGTCTCTAAGTATTCTAACTTGATTATTCTCATTATTTTCTTTATGAAGCGACTAGTTATCTTTATCTGCCATATTTTCTGAAAATGATGTGGATACTCTACAAAGTCTACCCACTTAATGTACGTAACCAAACTCTCATGCACGTGTAGCAAGAGAATAAAATGGAACAAAAGAAAAAAAAAAGAAAAGAAAGTTAGATAAAAGAAAAGTGAAAAGTGAAAAGAGAAAATAAAATAAATATTATAATTTATATAAGAATTTACCTCCTCGTTAATGGCGCCAAAAACTTGACATGGCCAAAAGATTGATGTCTTCTCCCAAGTGTAGGAGTGTCAAAGTAATAAATAACCCAGCAAGACTAGGGTCGAACCACAGGGAGATTAGCTATATAAATAACAATAATAATAATAAGTTAAAGAGAATTTTGATATGTAAAATTAATTTGAGGATTGAACAATGATAAAAACAAATGTCAAGATTAGAGGATCTACTAATAATATTTCAAATAAGTATAGTATAAACTCTTTTTATTACTCAACTAGAAACCACATACAAAAAAGGTTCCAATCAGATGATTTGTCATTAATAGCTTATTATAAATTGCTAACATGATCATATTAATTATCTTATTTAAGTAACACCAAACTTTTAAATATTCTCAGGAATTCATGCTGCTAACTTATGTTAATAACAAATCAAGTTTCTTTCAAAGCATAGTGTAGGTTATAACATGTAGTTAGGCTATGAAAGGGCCAAACATTTGTTGTACCAAGTGTCATACAACACAATCTAAACTAACTATTTAACAAGCAAGGTATTAAGAATTAATAAGATAAAAATGATAAGACATGTTAATAGCAAGTTGTTTAGGATATAAACATTAAAGTCCATATGGAGTTTATATTATACTTATCCTAACACTATTAATAAAACTTTTTCACCTTGATATTATAAAATTAGCTAAACATAATGAAAGAGAGACACAGAAATAAACAAGATAAGAACATAAATAAGATATAAGTTAACTAAAAAAATAAAAAGCATAAACAAGATATTACTAAAAGCAAAACTTACAAAAATATAAAGAAAGACAGTAAGAACATGATCTTGATCTAAAAATCAAAATGCCTAAATGTATGACAAATGCCTCCTTTTATAAGCTAAAATTTAAAACTATTGATTTGTTGACTAATTATTGAGTGGGTGGCCACATCTTGATTTGATGGCAATCTTTATCTTCTTGTCTGAACAAATTGTCATTGCTAACTTTAAAATTTGAATAAGTTGTCTTCATGAAAGTTCGAGATGATTGTCTTAGCTTTCTAACAAAAAAAAAAGGTTATTTGGACTTCTAGAACTCGAGATATAGGCTAAAAACTGAATAGTGTCTAGGTTGTAGGACAAATTTGAACTTCTCTGTTGATGCTACAATTTGAACTTGAAAATGGAATTTTTGAATCTTAAACTCCTATAAAAGTTTTAGACATACGTCTTAGATTTTTATGCATATAGAGCAGACCTAAATCCAATTTCTATATCTCCAGTTATGATCCAATGACCAAATAGTGTTTCAGTTAGGAATGAACCAGCATCTCTTTTCTAAGCTTGGCCCTCCCCTTATCTTCTAAATTTTAGAAGTTAATCTCATCAATCAATCCTTTTATTTATGTGATGGGCTTAGATTTAAGATGAACATTTACCATAAATTAAAGGTATCTTATAGTATTAGACATGATATTATAAAACATGTTCTAGATAAAGAGTTATTGATACTTTATGTGCAAAATGATGATATAAAATCTAGATAAAATATATTTTTAAGTACTAAACACCTAACATGCAAAGCTTTTTTTTTTTTGTCTCATCTAAGGTTAATTTTATATTTACATTGTACAATAACAATAAAAAAACAAAAAAGCCTTTATCTAGTGAGCCACTAATTTTTTAATTTGGGGGGCAAAAAGGTATTTTCACTATTAAGAAGTTTGTGAAAAGTCAAGAAAGCCCTTGACTTAAGGTTGTTATAATTAGGAGTTGTAAAATTATATAATTTTACAGTCAACATGTATATAACATGTAAAGTCGGGTTAAAAACTTGAAAATTAGCAAACTCAATCATACTCAGTCAAATCAAAAATTAGTCTCACACTCTCTCTCTCTCTTTTTATTTATTTATTTACTTACTTTTTGAAAAAGCATGTGTATGTACATGTAGTTGTGATTGTGGCTCACATCTTCCCTTGGTTTTATGTTCAAGAACGGCTTAAACGCCCTCTATGGGTCGGGGATAGGCTTCCCATCCAGTTTTCTTAAAAACTGGCAAACAGGGTCTTTTTTAATCAGATTCCCAAGACTAAGTCGATCATGTTCTTTATGAAATAGTGGCCATAAATCATGAATTACACGATGCACATCTCCACTAGGATGCGTCTCAAGAGTCAATAGAAGATTATCTAAAGACTCCTTACTCAGGCCATCCTTAATGAATTGTATTTTATCTTCACGGTTTATAGATACCATTCCTAAAGAACGACATTGTGTATTACAAGTCCATCTAGCACATCGATGACAAACATCTAGTCGTTTTGCACGACGCTTCTTTGCAAAAGTGCTTTTACCTGTTCCAGGCATGTGTGAAATAAAGAAATTAGAGGACTCATCTGATAATCGGACCTTTGCTTTAATCAACCAGCGAATATCTTCAGGAATTCCATGATTCATTAACAATCTCAATCTTGCACATCTAGCACGGTAAATTTTTTTAATCGCATTCTGAGGCAAAGCGGGAAAATACTTTTTCAATTTCTCATCAAGGTTAGACAATTATTGGTTGAGTGTTCATTTGTTTCACATATTTGACACACAATGTTTTCAACAGATTTCAATTGACTACTCTTTTTCAATTCTAGTGCCTCAACTTTTCTAGCTGAAGATGCAAACTTGGCTTGAAGGTCATGATCTTCCCTAAGGTTGTACATACCTCCACTAGATGTGTAAGGTTAAGTTTTACTCGGTGCCTCATAAGTACCCACGGTGTCCCAATTCTGATCATTTTCAACTAATAAGTCTAAGTACTTCATTGCTTCATCAGGATCTTTATCTTCAAAAGTTCCATTGCACATCAATTCAATCATTTGCCTATCTTTAGGTGTTAACCCTTCATACAAATGTGAAACCAATCTCCATGTTTCAAAACCATGATGAGGGCAAGTACTAAGCAAGTCTCGATACTTATCCCAACATTGGTAAAATGTTTCTCCTAGTTTTTGAGTGAAAGTAGTGATTTGTCTTTTGAAAGAGTTTGTTCTATGAGATGGGAAAAACTTCTTCAAAAACTGTTGTTGCATTTCATCCCAAGCACGAATGGATCCTGGTCTCAAATTTTGTAGTCATGTTTTAGCTTTATCTTTCAATGAAAAAGGAAAAAGCTTTAATCTAATGGTGTTCGTGCTACAATTTAAATTATTATATGTGTTGCAGACCTCCTCAAATTCCCTTAAATGCAAGTATGGATTTTCAAATTCTAAGCCATGAAAAGAAGGTAAAAGTTGAATAATGTCTGGCTTAAAATTAAAATGAGATGCATCAAGAGGAAAAACTATGCATGATGGTGCACTTGTTCTTTTGGGATTCATGTGATCTCTAAGCGTTCTAAAATGCTTATTCTCATTATTCTCATTATGAAGTGATTGATTATCTTCTTTGGCCATATTTTCTGAAAATGATGAGGATACCCTACAAAGTCTACCGCTTGATGTACGTGACGACACTCTCATGCACGTTTAGAACTAGAATAAAAGGAAAAAGAAAACAAAAGAATAAGGAAGAAAACAAAATAAAGACAAACAAAAGAAAAGAAACAAAGTTATATAAAAGAAAAGTGAAGAGAGAAAATAAAATAAATATTATAATTTATACAAAAACTTACCTCTCCGGCAACGGCGCCAAAAACTTGACACGACTAAAAGATTGATGTCTTCTCCGAAGTACAGGAGTGTCGAAGTAATAAATAACCCGGCAAAACCGGGGTCGAACTACAGGGAGGTTAATTGTACAAATTATAAATAACAATAATACAACAACAATAACAATAACAACAAGAACAATAATAATAGTAACAACAACAACAACAACAACAACAACAACAATAATAATAATAATAGTAATACTACTAATAATAATAATAATAAAGAAAAAGAAAAAGAAGAAGAAGAAGAAGAAGATGAGAACTTTGAGATGGAATATTAACGTAAAGATTTAACAACGATAACAATAAATGTCAAGGTTAGAGGATCCACTAATGGTATGTCAAACAAGTATAGTATAAACTCTTATTATTCAATTGGAAACCACACACAAAGGAGGTTCCAATCAGATTATATATTGTTAACATGATTACATTAGTCATCTTATTCAATTAATGCTAATACTTGTAAATCTCGTCAAGCATTCATGATTATAACTTATGTTAACAACAAATCAAGTCTTCATAACTCAGGTATCGGTTATACCATACAGTATGGGCTATGAAAGTGTCAAGCATTTGTTGTACCAAGTGTTATACAACATAAATCAAGATCAGTCATTTAACAAGCAAAGTATTAAAGAGTGAACAAGATAACAAATACAAAACATGTTAGTATCAATCATTAAAGTCCATATTGAGTTTACACTATACTTATTCTTACACTATTAGTGTAACCTTTTCACCTTGACATAATAAACTTAGCTAGACATAATAAAAGAAATAAAAATAAATAAACAAAATAAGAACATAAATAAGATAAGAGTTAACTGAGTAAAGGAAAGAAAATGAAAGCCACAAACTTGATATTAATGAAAGCAAAACATAAACATTACAAAAAATACAAAGAAAGAAAGCAAGAGCATGATCTTGCTCTAGAGACCAAGATGCCTAAATGCATGGCAAATGCCTCCTTTTATAGGCCAAAATTGGGAACTATTGATTTGATGACTAATTGATGAGTGGGTGGCCAACTCTTGACTTGGTGACAATCCTTATCTTATCTTGTCTGCCCAAAACGTCATTGATAACGTCAAAATTAGAGCCACTCAAAAACATGAACATTGTAGACAATTGTCTCAGCTTTCTTGTGTAAACAATTCATCTCATTTGGACTTCTAGAACTCCAGATATGGCCAAAATACTTAACAGTGCTCGGGCTGGAGGACAGATTCGGGCTTCTTTGTTGTTGCAACAATTTGGACTTGAAAATGGCCTTTTTAGATCTTGGGCTCCATATGAAAGTTGTAGGCCTATGTCTTACCTTTCCATCCATATAAATTGGACCTAAATCTGAGATCTGTAGCTCTAGATATGACCCAATTACCGAACAGTGTTCCAGTTTGGATTGCACCGACATCTCTTCTCTAAGTTTGACCATCTCTTTATCCATGCAATTTAAGTTCTTCAAGTCATTCTAAGCTTAGCCCCTTTTTTTGTTCACTTTAAATATTTAATGATTAGTATTTAAAAGTGCATTTTTATCAAGGCTTCAAATTGTAGCCTTTAAAAGGAGCCAATTTTCATGCATTTAAACATTTTGGTTTTCATATCGAGATCATGTTTTTGCTCTCTTTATAGTTATAATGTTTAAGTTTTGCTTATATTAATATCTTGTTTATGTTTTTCATTTCTTTTTTATTACTTAGTTAACTTATTTTGTATTTATGTTTTTGTCTTGTTTATTTATGTTTCTCTTCATTATATTTAGCTAAATTTATCATGTCAAGTTGAAAAAGGTACACTAATGGTGTAAGAATAAGTATAATATAAACTCAATAAGGACTTTAATGTTTGATGCTAACATATTTTGTATTTGTTATCTTATTCACTCTCAATACGTTGCTTATTAAATGGTTAATCTAGATTTATGTTATCAAATACTTGGCACTTTCATAGCCCAACTGTATGGTATAACCAATATATGTGTTAGGAAAGGAACTTGATTTGTAGTTAACATAAGTTATAATCATGAATACTTGATAACATTTATAAGTATTAGCATTATTCGAATAAAATAACTAATATAATCATGTTAACAATTTATAATCTGATTGGAACCTTCTTTGTATTTGGTTTCCAGTTAAGTAATAAAAAGAGTTTATATTATACTTGTTTGAAATATCATTAGTGGATCCTCATTGTCGAGGAGGTAAATTCTTACATAAATGATAGTATTTATTTTATTTTCTCTATTCTCTTTTCTTACATCTAACTTTGTTTCTTTTGATTTCTTCTTCCTTTTATTCTTTTCTTGCACGTGCATGAGAGTTGGGCCACGTCCATTAAGTGATAAAATTTGTAAGGTATCCTCATCATTTTAGAAAAATATGGCCAAGGAAGATAATTAGTCACTTTACAATGAGAATAACCATGTTAGAATACGTAGAGATCACATGAACCCAACAATAACAAGTGCACCCTCATGCATAGTTTTTCCTCTTAACACATCTCATTTCAATTTTAAGATAGACATTATTCAACTTTTACCTCCATTTTATAGCTTAGATTTAGAAAATCCATACTTACATTTAAGAGAATTTGAGGAGGTTTGTAACACCTATAATAACTTAAATTGTAGCATGAACACCATCAAGTTAAAGCTTTTTTTCTTTTTCATTAAAAGATAAAGTTAAAACATAGTTATAAAATTTGAGACCATGATCCATTTGTGCTTAGGATGAAATACAACAATAATTTTTAAAGAAGTTTTTTCCATCTCATAAAACAAACTCTTTCAAAAGACAAGTCACCACTTTCACTCAAAAATTAGGAGAAACATTTTACCAATGTTGGGATAAGTATCGAGACTTGCTTAATACTTACCCTCATCATGGTTTTGAAACATGGAGATTGGTTTCATATTTTTATGAAGGGTTAACAACTACAGACAGAAAATGGTTGAATTGATGTGCAATAGAACTTTTAAAGATAAAGACCCTTATAAAACAATGAAGTACCTAGACTTGCTTGTTAAAAATGCTCAAAATGCTCAAAATTAGGACACTACAGGCACTTATGAGGCACCGGGTAAAACTCGACCTCATATATCTAGTGGAGGAATGTACAACCTTAAGGAAGATCATAACCTCCAAGCTAAATTTATATTTTTAGCTAGAAAAGTCGAAGCACTAAAATTAAAAAAGAGTGGTCAATTAAAATCTATTAAAGACATTATATATCAAATCTGTGAAACCAATGAACACTCAACCAATGACTGTCCAACTTTGCCTTCTTTAAGGAATATCTCTATGATCAAGTCCATGCTTTAAACAGTTCCAAAGACCCAATCATAACCTATACTCACAAACATACAACCCTAGTTAGAGAAATCACCTAAATTTTAGTTGAAAAAGCGATAACAATAATGCACAAACTTCACAGCCACTGTTTCAAGCACACTATAATTTCTAAAATTCTCATAGATATGCACCTCCTTATGCTCCACCTCCTAAAAGAAATCTTGACGAAATATTGCATGTATTCATTGAAAAGCAGGAGACAATCAATACTCAAAATGTTCAAACTATGGCAAATTTAAAAAATGCTCTTACAAAATTCATATCTACTCTAAGTTTCCAAAAGAAAGGTAAGTTTTCATCTCAATCATAGCAAAATCCCAATGGGAATGCAATGCAAATGCAAGTAGTTCTGAGAGCCACCATATGGATCAAGTCAACCATATGGATCAAGTCAAATCAGTCATCACTCTTCATAGTGGTAAGGTTATTAAAAAACCCACTTTTAAACCATGTCAGAAAGATGATGACTCAATTTCTGAGGGTAAGGAAGGGGTTGAATCTGAACATTGCAAAGAAAAAACTGATTCCTCGCCAGCACTTTCATTTCCTCATGCCATGACCAAATAAAAGAAAGTCAATCACAACTCGGAAATCTTTGAAACTTTTAAATAGGTAAGGATCAATATACCTTTGTTGGATGTTATTAAACAGATACCTTCTTATGATAGATTTTTAAAAGATTTGTGCACTATGAAGAGAAAACTAGATGTTAAAAAGAAAGCCTTTTTAGCCAAACAAGTAAGTATCATTCTTTAGAACAATAATGCTTTGAAATATAAAGACCCTGGTTGTTCTATAATTTCTTGCTTTATTGGAGAACATAAAATTAAAAAAGCTTTATTTGATCTTAGATCTAGTGTGAATTTACTTCTATATTTAGTCTTTCAAAGTCTCAATTTATGTGAGTTAAAACCAACTTTTGTAACTCTTTTACTTGTTAATAGATCTATAAAAGTGCTTAGAGAAATAGTTAAAGATGTATTAGTACAAGTTGATAAATTCATTTGTACTGTGAATTTTATTATCTTAGATACACAACCTGTTGAAGCATATAATTCATTTCATATTATTTTATGACCTCCATTTCTTGTAACTTGTAATACATTGATTAATTATAGGAATAGAGTGATGAAGTTATCATTTGAAAACATGACATTGGAGATGAATATTTTTAACATTTGCAAGTAACCTAAAGATGACAATGATTTACAAGAAGTAGATCTTATTGAAGAATTAGTTTATAATCAATTTGAATCTACTTTGAGTAAAATTGAGTTTGATGAATTTGAAGATTTGCAAATGATTTATTCTCAAGCAGAAACCACCGATAAGAAAGGCATCAAAAATATTGATACGAATCTTTTGTCAAGAGTGACAATATATTCGACATCCGACATTACAGTAATTGATGATTACTTTCCTAACGAATTCTTACTTTCTCTTAGATCAATGCCTTGGTTTGCTAGTTTTATCAATTTTCTTACTTTAGAATTTTTGCCAACTCACGAGAATACAAAAGACAAAGGAAATTTTTTGAATGAAGTGAAAATTTTTTATTAGAATGACCCTTACTTATTCAAATATTGTCCTGATCAAATATTTTGAAGATGCATTCCCAACAATAAGGTAAGTAGTGTCATTAAATTTTGTTATTCTAAGGTATGTGTATGTCATTTCTCATCAAGAAAGACAATTGCAAAAATCTTACAAAGTGGATTATATTGGCCCACTATGTTCAAAGACAGACATGTGTTCTACAAAGCTTGTGAAAATTATCAAAAGTCAGGATTTATTTCAAAACATAAAAAATCTTTAGATAATCTTCTATTTACTTTTAAGACATAGCCTAGTGGTGATGTGCATTGTGCAATTCATGATTTATAACCTAGTTTTCATAAAGAACATGCTCGACATAGTCTTGGGAATTTGACTATAAAAGACCATGTTTGCTAGTTTTTAAGAAAACCAGATGGGAAGTCTATCCCCAAACCTATAAAGGGCATTTCAACTATTCTTAAACATAAACCAATGGAAGATGTGAGCCATAATCACAATTACAATGTAAGCCCTAGTTTGTAGGAACATGTGTCTTTTGGTTTTGTTAGTAGCATAATATTTATGTTTTGTTATTTCTTATATTTGTTTAAGTATGTTTCATGTTTGTTAGTAGTCACTGTTTCAAGTGATGTCTTCTATACTCTATCTTTATACCTTAAAACATTAAGGGCAATGTCTCGTTTTGATTGGGGGAAGAGAACAGTAGTTGATAAAAAAAAACTAACTGCTCTTGTTTTTAATAAAATCATTTGACAAAATTGTTATTGCTAGGATGACAGAGTAAAGAAAAATTTTATTGACTTTTGAGACATATCTTCGTAAACATTTTCCAGTGGTTTTTTTTGCAATATTCATAACAAGGTTTTTCACATACTTCTCTTGAAATATTCAGGCTTATAAACTCTCGTATTATTATTAATTGATTTTGCTCATATACTTATTTAATAAGTATTCATAAACCTTTATTTTCACACACATACTTTAACATATGATTGTGGGTTGCATATTAGATTATTACATTATTTATATTCTTTTGTTAAAGGTAATAACTAAGGGAAGGGGATAGTATATAATTTGCCAAAAAAATTAATAAAACAAAAAAATGATAATAAATGTAATTAAATAAATAAATAAAAATGTTGATAAGTTTGGTTTCGTAGCTTCTCTAACCTCAATAATTAAGCCCGAATGGGTGTTTTAACACCTAATACCCTAAAGTCAACTAACTTGGGAGCTATTAGTTAGTGTCTGTTACATGGGTTAAAAAGAAAAGCTTAAGGGAGTAAAAAATTGCACTATCTACATATCAGTATCTATAACCTGAGTTACAAAGCTCATGGGGTGTTTCAACACCTAATGCCTCAAGGCCAACTAGTTTGGAAGTCATTAGCCTAAAGCTCATTACATGAGTTAAAGATGCATTATGTTTTAAGTTATATGTGTATATATATATATATATATATATATATATACTAAGAAAAAAATAATAATCTCAACTTAAAGAAGTTAACCTTAAACATTAGAACAAAAAATTTGTTTTCTTTCAAGTAAAGGCCCATAACTATGTGTTGATATATTAAGCATAAAAGAAAGGCTTATTAATATTTTTTTTAAGAAGTATGAAGCAAATATATAAATTTAATAAGAGTTGTTTACTTGGATAGATTAATGAAAATTGAATGATGAATGCCTTACTTTGTAGAACTTACAAATTATTTTTCTATTTTAACGCTTTGATTACTAAAGACTAGTAATATGCTGGTTGGGGGGTATGATTAGTACTTAAAAGTGTATTTTTATCAAGGTTTTATATCATAATATTGCACATAAAGTATCATTAAATTCCTTAACTTAAGCATGTTTTATAATAACAAGTCTGATAATATAAAATTGCCTTAAAAATATGGTAAATGTTCATCTTAAATGCAGGCCTATTATATAAATAAAATGATTGATTGATGAGTTTAACTTCTAAAATTTAGAAGACAATAAGAGGGATAAGTTTAGAAAAAAGACGTTGGTTTAGTCCAAACTAAAACACTGTTCGGTCATTAGATCATAACTAGAGTTGTAGAACTTGGATTTAGGTCTGCTTTATATGAATGGAAAGCTAAGAAATAGGTCTAAAACTTTCATAGGAGTCCAAGATTCAAAAAGGTTATCTTCAAGTTTAAATTGTAGTAACAATGAAGAAATTCGAATCTATCATGTAGCCCAGATACTGTTCGGTGTTCAGCTCATTTCTCGAGTTTTAAAAGTTCAAATAACTTTTTTTTTGTTGGAAAGTTGAGATAATTTTCTAAAACTTTCATTAAGATAATCTGTTTAAATTCTGATGTTAGCAATGATGTTTTGTTCAAATAAGAAGATAAAGATTGTCATTAAGTCAATATGTGGCCACCCCACTCAATAAGCAGTCAACAAATCAACAGTTTCAAATTTTGGCCTCTAAAAGGAGTTATTTTCCATGTATTTAGACATCTTGGTTTTCAAATCAAGATCATGTTCTTGCTCTCTTTCTAGTTGTAATGTTTAAGTTTCACTTATATTAGTCTCTTGTTTATACTTTTCATTTCTTTTCCTTTACTTAGTTAACTTATATCTTATTTATATTCTTATCTTGTTTATTTATGTTTCTCTTCTTCATTATGTTTAACTAAGTTTACCATGTCAAGGTGAACAAGGTACACTAATGGTGTAAAAATAAGTATAATACAAACTCAACATGGACTTTAATGTTTAATACTAACATGTTTTTTATTTGTTATCTTATTCACTCTCAATACATTGCTTGTTAAATAGTTAATCTAGGTTTATATTGTATAATCCTTGGTACAACAAATACTTTGCACTTTTATAGCCCAACTGTATGGTATAACCGATGCTTATACTAGAAAAAGGAACTTGATTTGTTGTTAACATAAGTTATAATCATGAATATTTGATAATATTTATAAGTATTAGCATTATTCGAATAAGATAACTAATGTAATCATGTTAACAATTTATAATCCGATTAGAACCTTCTTTGTGTGTGGTTTCCAGTTGAGTAATAAAAAGAGTTTATACTATACTTGTTTGAAATATCACTATTGAATCCTCTGTTTTATCCTTGTTTAATCTTTACATAAATCTTGCATCTCAAAGTCTTCTTTAACTCATCATCATAATTATCATTATTTATAATTTATAATATTAATTTTCTTGTAGTTCAACCCCGGTCTTGTCGTATTATTTATTATTTTGACACTCCTTCACTTTGGAGAAGATATCAGTCTTTTGGTTGTGTCAGTCCATGCATAATTTTGAAATCTGACCTGACTGATTCGTGGCTAGTACCAAACAGAGTTTAAAAAAATAAGAGAAGTTAAAAACTCAGCTGACCCGACGAGTTGACCTAACAAGACCTGGTAAAAAACAAGGTTTCAATCCATTAACTATTTATTTTTTTAACTAAAACAACATTATTTTGATTTCTACAAAAAGTAGGGTTAATTTGGGTGACCCAGACCTTGACTCGGGTTTAAAAACTCTAGATCCATATACCTAGTTCTTTATTTTATTTCTTTCTTTTAATAATAAGTGTGTTGCCGTCCTTTTAAAAAAATCATCAAAAAAAAAATATTGCTGCTCTTATACCTATAAAATTATATATCATGCATATTGTTTTTTTTCACAAGGAAATATATTGCTGCACGTAATGCTCTAACCCACGAGCTTACATTACAACTGACACGCATGAACCAATGAGTAAGAAAATGAATTTGTCAACTAAACACATGTCAGGCCCTCTTGTTATGATCAACTAATAGTGGTGGATCATAGCTCAAAAAAACTTTGGGCATTCAGCTCACAATGGAAGCAAGGTTGTTAAAATCGCGATTTTGACACGACACGGAACATGCAAACCAAACTCGAATCGTAAAAACATATCGTAAAATAATAAGGAATTTTAAAATACATTAAAAAAAATATGTTTCAAATAAAAATTCATAGCACCTTAAAATATATGCTTCAAATAAAAATTCATACATAGTTCAAGCACCTTAAAATACATGGTTAATATATGCTTCAAATAAAAATCCATATATAATTCAAGCATCTTAAAATACATAGTTCAAATAAAAATCCATACATAATTTAAATAACTATTCATTAGCTAATAATTAACAAACTTAAAACAAATAATTTGCTAGTGTGTCATGTAAACTAAAACTAACTTCATTGCCTTCATCTTCCTCATTATTCCTCTGACATTCATCAATATCATTAGCATCAAGAGGATTATTAGTGTCGCTACTAGTACCAACACCAATATTATGAGCATTAGTGCTACTACTAGTACCAGCACCAATATCATCAATTTGAATCTCCAAATCATCTTCAGTACCATGACTCTCTATTTCAGCATCATTAGGAATTTCTTCTTCATCACTTTCATCTTCATTACCATTTTTTCTTCGTGTTGCATTGTCAATAGCACCAAGCAAATCAATGTTTGAATGTTTTTCTCCCTTGGTTATCCAATCATCATCAAATGAAAGATCATATTCTACACCAAAATCATCTGTTTGCTTTTTGACTTGATTATTATTCAATTTCAAATTGCATATTACAAATACCAAGTCATTCATTTTTCTCTAGTGCAAACGATTTCTTCGTTTTGTATGAACCTAAATAAATAATTCAATTCAAATTTATAAGATTTTTATCAAATATTTCAACATTTAAAATAAAAAAATAAAAAAACTCATCATTTCAAATGCACTCCAATTACGCTCACATCCAGATGAAGTACAAGTCAAGCTTAGAACTCGAATTGCAAACCTTTGTAATTTTGGACATTCATCTCCATAAGAATCCCACCATTGAGCTGGAGTTTTTTTTATCTCTTGCTGTCTTGGCAGCCTCAATGCCAAACAACCCTTTTGCATCCTTGAATGATTCAAGTTGCAAGTCAATTTTGCACCTTTCACTTGCATTAGGCACCATCCTTTCTAAGCATTGATATAATCCAATTTTAATATTGGCATTAACCTTAAAATTAGGATTATAATGATAATGAGGATTCAAATAATAAGTTGTTGCATGTAAGGGTCTGTGGAGTTGAAGTTCCCATCTTGCATCAACAATATTCCATATAGGTATATAACTATAAAAAAAAAACAATAAAAATATCATTACACTCAAGGAATATCTCAATTGAAAGTATCTCTAAAGACATTCATATTAATAGATGACAACATTTAAAATAGAAATTAGCAAGATATATATCTTTTTTTCACAGAACCAAAATTCACTTGTATCTTCTTTTTTGCTTCATCCATTGCTTTATATATAAAACCCATAGCTGGTTTCTCATCAGAATCAGCTAATCAAAGAACTTTAATTAGAGGATACGCTGCCTTAATACATATAGTAACATCATGCCAAAACCTGCTGTCCAAAACACAATTTTGAATTTGTTTCCCTTCTTCTATTCTTGCAAACCTACATGAACTCCACTGATTGGAAGTAAACATAGTCATCAACTACATTTTATGATCATTCAAACATCCCAAATTCAAATATGCAGTAGCAAACCGTGTGGCAGCAGGCCTAATCAAATCCTTTCCTTTTGTAAAGTGCCTTAGCATAGAAATAAGAATAGTTCTTGAATAAATATATGAAGTGATTCTCCTCCCCTTAGCAATAGTTACTTGATGAATCTCTAACTTCTTCTCAAAATCCTTTAATATCAAGTCAATACAATGGGCAGCACATGGTGTCCAAAACAAACTCTTTCTTTTTTCCATCAATAATTGTCCCGCTGCCTTATAATTTGCAGCATTATCGGTGACTACTTGGACAACATTTTCCTTCCCAATCCTCTCCACAATGGCATCTAACATCTCAAATACCTTATCAGTAGTTTTGGACATATTAGAAGGATCCATCCGTGACAAAAAAATTGTCCCTTTAGAACTATTAACCAAAAAATTACAAATACAACGTCTTTTTTTATCTATCCATCCATCAGACATTATTGAACAACCAGTTTTTTTCCATTCTAGCTTGTAATCCTCAAGAAAATTCATTGTTTGGTCCACTTCTTGCTTCAAATACTTCTCTCTAATATCATGGTAGGATGAAGGCTTGAAACCTGGCCCATGCTTTGCAACCAATTCAAGTGCCTTAAGAAACTCAAGGTTTTTTACACAATTAAATGGAATTGCACTAGTGTAAAAAGACCTTGCAATTTGTCGACATGCTTCTTCTCTAATATCTTTTTATAGCAATTGATTTAGAGTTGTTTGTGTACTTCCACTCCTATTAGCTACTCTCTTTCCTTTGTCCTTGGAGCTAATTTCTTTTATTTCATCATCATCATCATCATTTACACTATATTGATGGGCCTTTCTTTTCTTTTTAGTTGCTTCTAGATTTTTCACCAAAACACCTAAAATCATCTGCTTAACATTTTCTGGTACTTGTTGACATGGTTCAACATCCTTACGAGTGCAAGCCAAATGCTGTTTAAAATGAAAAATACCTCCACTGATAATTTTTTGACAATACTTGCACTGAACTTTTCTATGCTATCCCACATCAAGCCTATTACCAGAAGAATTTTTTCTAGATGCCATAAGTTCAACAATTCAAGAATCAATTCAAATCAACCTTGTAATCAATCCAAACATTTTATGCATATAAGGTAACTGTTACAGCTTCCAAAAAAAAATAGAAATAAAAGCCAGAAGAAAAAGGCAAGAAACAGAAGCATCAAACACCTAATACATGATAGCAAATGCATGTTGGGTGCCAGTGCATAGGCACACAGAAGAAACATGGATGTTCAACATAATCACAGGCTTCATAGCCCAATTCATTAGCCAATCACAGACATTGCAGCATTACAGATGAGGTAATGATTAGTACTTAAAAGTGCATTTTTATCATGGTTTTATATCATCATTTTGCACTTGAAGTATCAATAACTCCTTAATTAAAATATGTTTTATAATAATGTATCTAATAATATAAGATACCTATAATTTATGGTAAATATCTATTTTTAATGCAGGCCTATCACATAAATGAAAGGATTGATTGATGACTTGAAGAACTTAAATTGCAAGGATAAAGAGATGGTCAAACTTAGAGAAGAGATGTCGGTGCAATCCAAACCGGAACACTGTTCGGTAATTGGGTCATATCTAGAGCTAAAGATCTCAGATTTAGGTCCAATTTATATGGATGGAAAGTTAAGACATAGGCCTACAACTTTCATATAGAGCCCAAGATCTAAAAAGGCCATTATCAAGTCCAAATTGTAGCAACAACAAAGAAGCTCGAATCTGTCTTCCAGCCCGAGCACTGTTCGGTATTTTGGCCATATCTGGAGTTCTAGAAGTCCAAATGAGCTGAAGTTTTTATACAAGAAATCTGAGACAATGGCCTACAACTTTCATGTTTTCACCTGGCTCCAATTTTGATGTTATCAATGACGTTTTGGGCAGACAAGAGAAGATAAGGATTGTCACCAAGTCAAAAGTTGGCCACCCACTTATCAATTAGTCATCAAATCAATAGTTCCCAATTTTGGCCTATAAAAGGAGACATTTGCCATGCATTTAGGCATCTTGGTTTCCAGATCAAGATCATGCTCTTCCTTTCTCTCTTTGTATTTTTTGTAATGTTTATGCTTTGCTTTCATTAATATTAAGTTTATGCCTTTCATTTCCTTTCCTTTACTTAGTTAACTTGTAATGCTTATGCTTTGCTTTCATTATTATTAAGTTTATGCCTTTCATTTCCTTTCCTTTACTTAGTTAACTTTTATGTTCTTATTTTGTTTATCTATTTTGCTTTCTTTCATTATGTCTAGCTAAGTTAGTTATGTCAAGGTGAAAAGGTTACACTAATGGTGTAAGAATAAGTATAATGTAAACTTAATATGGACTTTAATGTTTGATACAACATGTTTTATATTTGTTATCTTGTTCACTCTTTAATACTTTGCTTGTTAAATGACTAATCTTGATTTATGTTGTATAACACTTGGTACAACAAATGCTTGGCACTTTCATAGCCCATAATGTATGGTATAACCGACACCTGAGCTATGAAAGGAACTTGATTTGTTGTTAACATAAGTTATAATCATGAATGCTTGACGAGATTTACAAGTATTAGCATTAATTGAATAAGATGACTAATGTAATCATGTTAACAATATATAATCTGATTGGAACCTCCTTTGTGTGTGGTTTCCAATTCAATAATAAGAGTTTATACTATACTTGTTTGACATACCATTAGTGGAACCTCTAACCTTGACATTTGTTATTATTATTGTTTAATCCTTACATTAATTTTCCATCTCCAAGTTCTCATCATCTTCTTCTTCTTCTCTTTCTTTATTATTATTACTACTACGACTACTACTACTACTATCATTATTATTATTATTATTATTATTATTATTATTATTATTATTATTATAGTTGTTGTTATTATTGCTATTATTGTTGTTTATAATTGTTGTCTATAATTTGTACAATTAACCTCCCTATGGTTCGACCCCGGTCTTGCCGGGTTATTTATTACTTCGACACTCCTGCATTTGGGAGAAGACATCAATCTTTTTGTCGTGTCAGGTAACAACTAACAATTAACAAGGACTAAACAGATTGCTTGGTAATTGAACCAAAACTATTAAACTAAGGTTTCTAATGAAATCAGCACGTGGATTACGCCCAACTAACAAGCACTAACGAAATTGCACATGGATTACTAACCTGACTCCAACTTGTTCAGATCAAGAAACAGAGACAATTGATTTATGTTAAAAAACAGAGTCATAGACTCACACACAAATACCGTATAGTTAAAATTGAATCTAAAATTCACAGGCAATATCTCAATAATAGACAGTCACAAAAACTTTGAATCAAAATCTCAATCTTTAACATCATTAAACTATAAAGATTAAAGCACCTAATAGTCCTAAACAACAGTCACGACAAATTACAAACAAGGTAAGAAATGGACATGGTAAGTAACTCTTACCTCTGTTCTGAGCAGTAAGCACCAAGGAGATCAATATTGCAGTCAAACTTGGAGCCTGCGAATCCAATCAAACAAATATTAGCATTACTACGTTAGAGTAAGAAACGGACAGGGGAAAAAAAGCACCCCCAGCCGCTGGTAGTTACCAATAGAGAAGAGAGAACCAGAGAAACAAGATAAATAGAGTAACTTACCTGGTGGAGACTGGAGAGACACCGTTGTTGTTGGGTGGACTCTGGTTCTCACGATGGCTGGTGAAAAGGACATCGTCGATGAGGGGCGATGGCTGTTGTGGAGTACTAGTGGATGGTGATAGTGGAATACTGGAATCATGGACGGCTGAGAGAAAGAGATAGAGACTGAGACGCTGAGTCACTAAGGAATCCTCAGTTTAAGGATGGCTAGAATTTTAGGATTTCAATTTAGGGATTTTTTTTGTTCTAAACGTGAATGATGAACTGAAATGCGAAGAAGACTAAAGAGAAACATTGCATTTGCTTTGTTAAAGCCAATAGGCAGTCGACACCTGGTAGATACATGACCTTTTTTTTCCTGCGAGTAAAATCGCTAAATCGGTGGTGAAATCACGATTTTGCGCGATTTCATCCGATTTTAATGATTTTACCCGATTTTAATATGATTTTATCCATTTTCAAGTTTTACAAGTGATTTAACACATAAAGTCTACATCAACTCGTAAAAACATACAATTTTACGAGTTGAATCATGATTTTGACAACCATGAATGGAAGAGCTTTCAGCCCAAGTGGTGGATGTGAACAAGGTTGCATCTTGTGGCCTTATTGACTAAATCTAATTAATATTGTTTTTCAATTTTCTATGTTTGGATGGCTTTTCCTATCCGTGAAGCGATATTCCAAGCTTATTTCTCTCAACTTTCAAATTGTACGGTTCATCAATTATATTATTTTTTGAAGTTTTGTTTAAGACTTTCTTATTTTATAGGTGGATTTCAAGAATGATGAAGTTACTTACTTGTTTCTAATAGTTTTGAGAAACTATCTTTATAAATGGCGAAGCTACTGAGGGTGGAATTTTTCAATCGGCATTTTGTCAACTGGCAAGAGATCTTTTAATTGAAACAAAGGGACGCTTTAATATTCATTCATTATACACAAACGTGTGATATTTATTTATGAGTGTGTGTGCGTGGAATCTGTATTTATAGTAAACAAGGCTAAGCAGTTTGTTTAATAACTAGAAACTGGTGCGGAATCCTTGTTACCTGAGCTATATATATGGCTTTTCTCTTCAGGGAACCTACTTATTAAATTGGGAATTCCCAAAGCAAATTCTATGATCGGCCGGCATATTCTCATTTTTTTTTTAAAAAAAAAAACAATAAGGACAAGGGATGGGATAAACAGAAAGCTAAAAGAAAAAATATATTAATTTATCATTTCACTGCTTGTTTTGTTTGCTACAAGGCGAATATTAAATAAAATGTTAAAATATTATTTTATTTTTATATCTTATAAAAATATCAAAACATTACAAAATATTATTTATTACAATAATATTTTTATTTAGTTTTTTTTAAAAAATAATTTATTTATTTTTTATAAAATTATCCTCGTTTTATAATTTATATTACAAGTTTAGCTACTTCAATCAAGTTGACTCTATTTAATATTAAGTTAACTAATAATTATTTGAGTTATTTTTAAATAAATCAAGTCAACGGGATTATATCATATTATTAAAATAATTATATATCAAATATATTAAAATATAATTAACTCTTTTATATAACCTTAATTTTGTTTTATTATTAGTATACACATTAAAAAACCATATTTACAATATTTAAAAAACCATATTACCAATTTAATTCATATCATCTCATCTGCCCTTAAAAGAGAGATGTTGCCCTCATTGATGGACACTTTTCTATTATTATATCTTCTAGTGCCCCGTACTCCGAATCAATAGTACCCCGCTGGATAAATTAGTGGCAGAATTACATCACATGACATGAGCATATGAAGTCATTCTTTAGTCATCATATTATTTCTTCTGCTCTGAAGGTGCTGTGAATATAACAGGAGAATCTCAAATGGAACTACCAAACAAAGAAAATCACCTCTTGAATCCTACTTGCATAAATACTAGACTTTTTAATACAATTAGGCAAAATTAAGAGCGAGCGAAAGAGCATGGAACTTGATAAGCTTAAGTTCTCGATTGTCTTGACTATTTTTTGTGCCATGACAGTTTTATGTGCAGGTTACCCTTCTAGCTCTCAGAAATACACATTAGGCAAGTTTGATAAAATTCTGCTGAATATTTATTTCCCTCTTTATCTTGCCATGTTATTGCAGTGGCTTACGATCCATTGGATCCCAATGGGAGCATAAATATAAAATGGGATATCCTGTCTTGGACTCCAGATGGCTATGTTGTGAGTGTCATCTCATTTTTCTTCATATATTTGTATTATGTAATGCTACGGCTAGTTTATCAGCATAAAGTAAGCACAATGCAAAGTCCTCAGTTATATTGTCATTCATTATTGTCTTGAACTTGTGGAACTCTTATTCTATAGTTGCAGCTGCCAAAGAGAAAATTAGCAAACTAGAGCATTGCAGAGGGCTAGAATCTGTTCATGTTCTAACTGCAGATATGCGAATTTATCAGTTACATTACTAGCTTGCCTCTTAGTTAGCAAGGGTACTTAGTTTGCATTGAAGAATTGAGGCAAGAGTACTCAGTTTGCATTGAAGAACTCGTAAAATTTGGTCAAATTTAAACATGCAGTTTCCAACTGAAGAGAAGAGCATCGATTAGCTTATGTATTCTGATTTGAACTCACTGAAATTGAGGTATTTTTTAGGCAGTTGTGTTGATGAATAACTTTCAAATGTATCGGCAAATAATGAGCCCAGGGTGGACCTTAGGCTGGACATGGGCTAAGAAAGAAGTGATTTGGTCAATGGTGGGAGCCCAAGCCACTGATCAAGGAGATTGTTCCAATTTCAAAGGCAACATTCCACACTGCTGTAAGAGAAATCCTACAGTTGTTGACTTGCTCCCTGGAGTCCCTAAAAAGCAACAGTATTCTGATTGCTGCAAGGGGGGTGTTTTGGCATCTTGGGGACAAGAACCTACAGCCGCAGTTTCATCATTTCAGCTCAGTGTTGGTCTCTCTGGTACATCCAATACAACAGTTGCACTGCCCCAGAATTTCTTTTTGCTTGGTCCAGGACCAGGCTATACGTGCAGTGCAGCAACAATTGTTTCACCTTCAGTTTTCTTCTCAAGTGATGGGCAGCGAAAAACACAAGCAATGAGTGAGTTTGTCGTCCTCTTAAAATTTCCTTTGGCCAATGCAGCTCCTGAGTAGCGAGTTCTGATTCTTTGATTATCTGTTTCTATAATATTGCAGTGACCTGGACTGTGACATGCTCTTACTCGCAAATGCTTGTGTCTAAGAATCCCTCCTGTTGTGTTTCTTTGTCATCCTTTTACAACTCTAAGATCACTCCCTGTCCGTCCTGTTCTTGTGGGTGCCAGAATAATGAAAATACTAGCTGTGTCATGTAAGAAGTCACACCCACTTTAGAAACAAGTTAAATGTATTTGACGTTGCATCGATTAGTGTGTTCGTTCTGTTAGATGTGTCTCTGTTCCTGATTCATGTATTTCTCTGTTCCTGATTCATGTATTTGGACTGTAAAGTAACAGGAGCAATTCCAGAATTTCAAGAGTTGAAGAAGCAAGTACATCAATGCTTGAGTGTACTTCACACATGTGCCCAATCCAGGTGCATTGGCATGTTAAGGCCAACTACAAGGAGTATTGGCGTGTGAAGATTACAGTCACCAATTTCAATTATCGGAAAAATTTCACACGGTGGACTCTTGTTGCTCAGCATCCAAACTTCAACAATGTAACCAGAGTTTATAGCTTTCTCTACAAGTCATTTATGCTCTTCAATACCATAAGTAAGTCCAGAGTCCAAGAAAATCCACCTTACATGGTTTCTGTTATTTGTTTATAGTTCTGATTCACTGGTAATGGTGCTTTCATTTCTTGTGACACAAGCATTCCTATATGCAGACGATACTGCCATGTTTTATGGGAACAAAAAAAAAAATGACATGCTCCTGGAAGCTGGACGAAATGGAAATGTTCAATCAGAGATTCTGCTTGGAAAGGACATGAGCAGATACACATTGGAGCATGGCTGGGTTTTCCCTTCGAGAATTTACTTCGACGGTGATGAATGTATGATGCCTCCTCCTGATTTATATCCATTTCTACCCAACTCTGCTCCTTTCAGTCCAGCAGCCTCCTCAACACCAGCCATATTTCTAATTCTCATCTTGCTAGCCCTTCGGTGTTCGTTGTTCTAGCAGATATTGAACTTAGCTGGATAGGATCAACTGGGAAGTTCTCATGAAGACAAGGAGCCATCTTATCAATGTACCAAGCTTTTATCCCTTTTTTTTTAATTAAAATGTTGAAAATAAACCACTTGGTTTACAAAAAGATGAAGCACCGCTGGAAATCATATGCATAAGGATCGACGTGTAGAATTCGCTGTAGTTTATTAAAATACGACTCGGGAGATTAATATATATGTGATTTACTTATGAACAGGTGCTCTCTCAGATTATGTATTCTAATGCATTGATGGAGAATACTGTCGGTAGATGGGTCCGTGGCTCGTTTATATTTGGATAAATTTTAATTCGCCGCCCGTGAGGTTATTAATTTATATTGCCTATTTCAATTTTACCTTAAGAGTTTGATTTCTATCAATAAGCTCCGACTAGTTTCATTGTAGATTCAATCTATTTCCCGCCGTCCATTTATACAAGCAATAGGAGCAGAAATTATGTATAAACATTAATTTTATCTCTTGAAGTTTATGAACTATATTAATATAACTCAAAGTATATTAGAAACAATACAAAAAAACAAAAGAATTGAACTTAACATAAATAAAAACAAAAATTAAATAAAAAAATACCAAAAATTAAAAAATAAAATGAAAAAAAAAGTTTTAATCTGATGGTGTTTATACTACAATTTGAGTTATTATACGTGTTGCAAATCTCCTTAAATTTTCTTAAATGTAAGTATAAATTTTCTAAATCTAAACCATGAAAAGAAGATAAACTATGCATAATGGTGCACTTGTTCTTGTGGGATTCATGTGATCTCTAAGTGTTTTAACATGGTTATTCTCATTATTCTCATTATGAAGGAATTGATTATTTTTTTCGGCCATATTTTCTAAAAATAATGAAGATACCCTACAAAGTCTATCACTTAATGTATGTGACTACACTCTCATGCACGTGTAGGAGTAGAATAAAAAGAAAAAGAAAACAAAAGAAGAAGAAACAAAACAAAAGAAACAAAGTTAAATACAAGAAAAGTGGAAAAAAAATATTATAATTTGTACAAGAATTTACCTCCCCAATAACGGCGTCAAAAACTTGACACAACCAAAAGATTGATGTCTTCTCTCAAGTGCAGGAACGTTGAAGTAATAAATAACCCAGCAAAACCGGGATCGAACCACAGGAAGGTTAATTATATAAATTATAAATAACAATAACATAACAACAACAAATCCATAATAATAACAATAATAATACTAAATACTAATAATAATAATAATAATAATAATAATAATAATAATAGTAATAGTAATAGTAATAGTAATAATAGAATTAGTATAATAATAATACTAATAATAATATTAATAATAATAATAGTATTAGTATAATAATAATAATAATATTAATACTAATAATAATAATGAAGAAGAAGAAGATGAGAGCTTTGAGATAGAAGATTAATGTAAGGATTAAACAATGATAACAACAATGTCAAGGTTAGAGGATCCACCAATAGTATGTCAAACAAGTATAGTATAAACTCTTATTATTTAATTAAAAACCACATACAAATGAGGTTCCAATCATATTATAAATTTTTAACATAATTACATTAGTTATCTTATTCAAATAATGCTAATACTTGTAAATGTTGTTATTCATGATTATAACTTACATTAACAACAAATCAAGTTTCTTTCATAGTTCAGGTATCGGTTATACCATACAGTATAGGCTATGAAAGTGTCAAATATTTGTTGTACAAGTGTTATATAACATAAATCTAAATTAACAATTTAACAAGTAAAGTATTAAAAGTGAACAAGACAACAAATACAAAACATGTTAATATCAAACATTAAGATTTATGTTGAGTTTACACTATACTTATTCTTACACCATTAGTGTAACCTTTTCACCTTGATATAATAAACTTAGCTAAACATAATAAAGAAGATAAACATAAACAAACAAGATAAGAACATAAACAAGATATTAATGGGAGTAAAACTTAAGCATTACAAAAAATACAAAGAGAGAAAGCAAGAGCATGATCTTAATCTGGGAACCAAGATGCCTAAATGCATGGCAAATGCCTCCTTTTATAGGCCAAAATTGACAACTATTGATTTGATGACTAATTATTGAGTGGATAGTTAACTCTTGACTTGGTGACAATCCTTATCTTCTTGTCTGAACAAAACATCATTACTAACGTTAAAATTTGAAAAACTTATATCATGAAAGTTTTAGGACAGATTCAGACTTCTTCGTTGTTGCTAAGATTAGGACTTCTATACAGCAGAATTGAATCTTACATTCATATGAATGTTTTAGACCTATATCTTAGCTTTCTAGTCATTTTAAAAAAATTGAAATCCAAGATCTAGAGCTTCAGATATCACCCAATTATTGAACATTGTTTCACTTTGGACTAAACCAGCATCTCTTTTCTAAGCTTCACCTTCTCTTTGTCTTCTCAATTTCAATAGTTGAACTCATATCAATCCTTTGATTTATGTGATAGGATTGCATTTAAGATAAATATTTACTATAAATTAAAGTTATCCTATAATATCATATTTGTTATTATAAAACATGCTTTAGTTAAAGAGTTATTGATGCTTTAAGTGCAAAATGTTGATATAAAATCTTGATAAAAATATACTTTTAAGTACTAATCATACCCCCCCAATCAGCTTATTACTAGTTCCTAGTAATCAAAGCGTTAAAATAGAAAAAGAATTTGCAAGTTCCACAGAGAAAGCTATTCATCATTGAACTTCCATTAATCTATCCAAGTAGACAAACTTCCATTAAATGTATATATCTGCTTTATACTTCATAAGCAAGATACTAATAAACCTTCTTTTTATGTGCTCAATATACGAAAACATAGATGATGGGGCTTTTTTTGGAAGAAAATAATATTTTGTTCTAATGTTTAAGGTTAACTTCCTTAGGTTGAGATTATTTTTTTTCTTTTTTTAATATATATATATATATATAGACACATACATACAGATAACACAATGCATCTTTAACCCATGTAACGAGCTTTCAACTAATGACTCCCACACCAGTTGGTCTTAGAGTATTAAG
>NW_011501711.1:0-6028 GCF_000495115.2 Populus euphratica
CTTTTGTTTTCTTTTTCCTTTTATTCTATTCCTACACGTGCATAAGAGTGTGGTCACGTACATCAAGTGGTAGACTTTGTAGGGTATCCTCATCATTTTCAGAAAATATGGCCGAAGAAGATAATCAATCACTTCATAATGAGAATAATGAGAATAACCGTGCTAGAACACTTAGAGACTATATGAATCCCACAAGAACAAGTGCACCATCATGCATAGTTTTTCCTCCCGATGCATCTCATTTTAATTTTAAACCAGGTATTATTCAACTTTTACCTTCTTTTCATGGCTTAGAATTGGAAAATCCATACTTGCATTTAAGGGAATTTGAGGAGGTCTGCAACACATATAATAACTAAAATTGTAGCATGAACACCATCAGATTAAAGCTTTTTCCTTTTTCATTAAAAGATAAAGCTAAATCATGGCTACAAAATTTGAGACTAGGATCCATTCGGGCTTGGGATGAAATGCAACAACAGTTTTTGAAGAAGTTTTGCCCATCTCACAAAACAAACTCTTTCAAAAGACAAATCACCCCTTTCACTCAAAAACCAGGAGAAACATTTTACCAATGTTGGGATAGGTATCGAGACTTGCTTAGTACTTGCCCTCATCATGGTGTTGAAACATGGAGATTGGTTTCACATTTCTATGAAGGGCTAACACCTAAAGATAGGCAAATGGTTGAATTGATGTGCAATGGAACTTTTGAAGATAAAGACCCTGATGAAGCAATGGAGTACTTAGACTTGTTAGCTGAAAATGCTCAAAATTAGGACACTGCGGGTACTTCTGAGGCACCGAGTAAAACTCAACCTCATACATCTAGTGGAGGTATGTACAACCTTAGGGAAGATCATGACCTTCAAGCCAAGTTTGCATTTTTAGCTAGAAAAGTCGAGGCACTAGAATTGAAAAAGAGTGGTCAATTAAAATCTGTTGAAAACATTGTGTGTCAAATATCTGACCAAAAGGAAACATAAACATTACAAAAAAAAATACAAAGAGAGAAAGCAAGAGCATGATCTTGATCTAGAGACCAAGATGCCTAAATCATGGCAAATGCCTCCTTTTATAGGCCAAAATTGGGAACTATTGATTTGATGACTAATTGATGAGTGGGTGGCCAACTTTTGACTTGGTGACAATCCTTATCTTCTCTTGTCTGCCCAAAACGTCATTGATAACGTCAAAATTTGAGCCACTCAAAAATATGAAAGTTGTAGGAAATTGTCTTAGCTTTCTTGTGTAAAACATTCAGCTTATTTGGACTTTTAGAACTCCAAATATGGGCCAAACACTGAATAGTGCTCGGGCTGGAAGACAGATTCGGGCTTCTTTGTTGTTGCTACAATTTGGACTTGAAAATGGCCTTTTTAGATCTTGGGCTCCATATGAAAGTTGTAGGCCTATGTCTTACCTTTCCATCCATATAAAGTAGACCCAAATATGAGATCTATAGCTCCAGATATGACCCAATTACCGAACAATGTTCCGGTTTGGATTGCACTGACATCTCTTTTCTAAGTTTGTCCATTTCTTTGTCCATTTTTTTGTCCTTTCAATTTCAGTTCTTAAAGTCATCAAGCAATCCTTTCATTTATGTGATAGGCCTGCATTTAAAATGAACATTTACCACAAATTAAAGGTATCTTATATTATTAGATATATTATTATCTTGTTTATACCTTTCCTTTCCTTTCCTTTACTTAGTTAATTTTTATCTTATTTATGTTCTTATGTTGTTTATTTATTTTTCTTTCTTTCATTATTATGGACTTTAATGTTGGATACTAACATGTTTTATATTTGTTATCTTGTTCACTCTTTAATACTTTGCTTGTTAAATAACTAATTGAGATTTATGTTGTATAGGCTTCTTTGTTGTTGCTACAATCTGGACTTGAAAACGGCCTTTTTAGATCTTGGGCTCCATATGAAAGTTGTAGGCCTATGTCTTACCTTTCCATCCATATAAAGTAAGCCTAAATTTGAGATATATAGCTCTAGATATGACCCAATTACCGAACAATGTTCCGGTTTGGATTGCACCGACATCTCTTTTCTAAGTTTGGATGAGATCTATAGCTCCAGATATGACCCAATTACCGAACAATGTTCCGGTTTGGATTGCACTGACATCTCTTTTCTAAGTTTGTCCATTTCTTTGTCCATTTCTTTGTCCTTTCAATTTCAGTTCTTAAAGTCATCAAGCAATCCTTTCATTTATGTGATAGGCCTGCATTTAAAATGAACATTTACCACAAATTATAGGTATCTTATATTATTAGATACATTATTATAAAACATATTTAAGTTAAGGAGTTATTGATACTTCAAGTGCAAAATGATGATATAAAACCATGATAAAAATGCACTTTTAAGTACTAATCACACCCCCCAACCAGCTTATTACTAGTCCCTAGTAATCAAAGCGTTAAAACAATTATACTAATCATATAAGTTTTTTTTCATTAATATCTTGTTTATACCTTTCATTTCCTTTCCTTTACTTAGTTAATTTTTATCTTATTTATGTTCTTATGTTGTTTATTTATTTTTCTTTCTTTCATTATTATGGACTTTAATGTTGGATACTAACATGTTTTATATTTGTTATCTTGTTCACTCTTTAATACTTTGCTTGTTAAATGACTAATTGAGATTTATGTTGTATAACACTTGGTACAATAAATACTTGACACTTTCATAGCCCATACTATATGGTATAACTGACACCTGAGCTATGAAAGGAACTTGATTTGTTGTTAATATAAGTTATAAGCATGAATGCCTAACAATATTTACAAGTAGTAACATCATTCAAATAAGATAATTAATGTAATCATGTTAACAATTTATAATCTGATTGGAACCTCTTTTGTGTGTGGTTTCCATTTGGGTAATAAAAGTTTATACTATACTTGTTTAAAATACCATTAATAGATCCTCTAACCTTGTCATTTGTTGTTATAATTATTTAATTCTCACATTGATCTTCTATCTCAAAGTTCTCATCAACTTCTTCTATTATTATTGTTGTTGTTGTTGTTTTTATTGTTGTATTGTTGTTTATAATTAATAAGAATGGACTGATGAAGTTATCATTTTGAAACATGACATTAGAGATGAATATTTTCAATATTTGCAAGCAACCTGGAGATGATAATGATTTACAAGAAGTAAATTTTATTAAAAAATTAGTTTATGATCAACTTGAATCTACATTGAGTAAAATTGAGTTGGATGAATCTGAATTGCAAATGATTTATTCTTAGAAAGAAATCACGAATGAAAAAGGCACAAAAAATGTTGATATGGATCTTTTGTCAAGAGTGACAACAGATTCGATATCCGATATCACACTAATTGATGATTACTTTCCTCATGAATCCTTACTTTTTTTTAGTTCAATTCCTTGGTTTGCTAAAAATATCAATTTTCTAGTTTCAGGATTTTTGCACTGAAGTACCGAAGGCAAAAGAAAGATTTTGAGCGACATGCAAAACTTTTACTGAGATAACCCTCACTTATTCAAATATTGTCTAGATAAAAAATTTCAAATATATTTTCCCAACAATGAGGTAAGTAGTGTTATAAAATTTTATTATTTTGAGACATGTGAGAGTCATTTATCGTTAAAAAAATATGACTACAAAAATCTTATAATGTAGATGTTATTGATCCAACATGTTTAAAGATACACATGTGTTTTGCAAAGCTTGTTTAAAAAAATTAGATGTGAAGCCTATCATTGACCTATAGAGGGCGTTTAAGCCATTCTTGGACGTAAAACCAAGGGACGATGTGAGCCACATTCATAACTATGATTTAAGCCTTAGTTTATAAAAAAATATGTCTTTTGGTTTTATTAATAACATATTATTTTATTTTGTTATTTCTTATATTTATTTAAGTGTGTTTCAAGTTTGTTAGTATTCGTTATTTTAGGTGATGTCTTCTATACTCTATCTTGCTACCTTAGGATATCGAGAACAATGTCTTGTTTTGATTAGGGGGAAAAGGTAGTAGTTGATATTAAAAATAACTAACCAACTAACTGCTTTTGTTTTTAATAAAACCATTTGATAAAACTGTTATTAGGATGGCAAACTAAGGAGGAATTTTATTGATTCTTGATATGCTTTTTAGCAAACATTTTCTAATGGTTATTTGCAATAATCATAATAAGGTCTATCACATACTTCTTGAAATATTCAGATTTATAAACTCTTGCATTATCATCACTTGATTTTGCTTATATCATTGTGGGTTACATATTAGATTATTATATTATTTATATTTCTTTGTTAAAGGTAACAACTAAGAAAAATGGATCGTATATAATTTGCAAAAAAAATGACAATAAATGTAATTAATTAAATAAATAAATAGATAAGTTTGGTTTTGTAGCTCCCTCACCTAAGCAATTAAGTTTGAAGGAGTGTTTTAACACCTAATACCCTAAAGTCAACTAACTTAAGAGCTATTGGCCCAGTCATTATGGGTTAAGGAGAAAAGTTTAAGGGAATCAAATATTGCACTATCCACGCATTAATATCTGCAACTCGAGTTACTAAACTCGAAAGGGTGTCTTAACACCTAATACCCTAATATCAACTGGTCTATGAGTAATTAGCTGAAAGCTCATTATATAGGTTAAAGATGCATTGTGTTTTAAGTTATATGTACATATATTAAAAAAAATAAAAAATAAATATTCCCAACCCAAGTTAACCTTAAATATTAGAATAATTTTTTTTTTCCAAGTAAAGCCCCAACCCAAGTTCTATTTTAACGCTTTGATTACTAGGGACCAAGTGAAGCCCCATAACCATGTGTTCATATATTGAGCATAAAAAAGGTTTATTAATATTTTGGTAAAGAGGTATTGAGCAAATATATAAATTTAATGAGAGTTTGTTTATTTGGATAGATTAATGGAAGTTGAATGATGAATGTCTTGCTTTGTGGAACTTGTAAATTATTTTTCTATTTTAACGCTTTGATTACTAGGGACTAGTAATAAGCTAGTTGTGTGGGTGTGATTAATACTTAAGAGTGCATTTTTATCAAGGTTTTATAATAGTATTTTGTGCTTAAAGTATCAATAACTTCTTAACTAAAACATGTTTTATAATAACAAGTCTGATACTATAAGATACCTTTAATTTATAGTAAATGTTCATCTTAAATGCAGGCCTATCACATAAATCAAAGGATTGATTGATAGGTAGTACAACTACTAAAATTGAGAAAATAAACAGAGGGCTAAGCTTAGAAAAAAAATGTTGGTTCAGTTCAAACTAGAACACTGTTTGGTAATTGGATCATATCTAGAGCTGTAGATCTTGGATTTTAATTTGGTTTATATGACTAGAAAGCTAGGATATATGCCTAAAATATTCATAAGAATGCAAACTACTATTTGGAAGTCCAAATCTTATCAATAATAGAGAAGTTTGAATCTGTCCTACAGTCCAGACATTGTTTAGCTTTCAACCCATATCTTGACTTCTAGAAGTCTAAATGACCTCAATTTTTTGTTAGAAAGCTGAGACAATTTTCTAGAATGTTTATGAATCAAGTCTGTTCAAATTTAGATGTTAGTAATGATGTTTTGTTTAGACAAGAAGATAAGGATTATCACTAAGTTAAAATATGGCTACCCACTCAACAATTAGTCAACAAATCAATAGCTCTCAATCTTGGCCTACAAAAGGAGGCATTTATCATGCATTTCGACATCTAATTTGGACTTGAAAATAGCCTTTTTTAAATCTTGGGCTCCACATAAAAGTTGTAGGCCTATGTCTTACCTTTCCATCCATATAAAGGAGACCTAAATTTGAGATCTACAGCTCTAGATATGACCCAATTACCCAACAGTGTTCCGGTTTGGACTACACCGGCATCTCTTTTCTAAGTTTGGCTATCTCTTTATCCTTTCAATTTTAGTTCTTAAACTCATCAATCAATCCTTTTATTTATGTGATAGGCCTGCATTTAAAATGAACATTTACCA
>NW_011501711.1:6124-6344 GCF_000495115.2 Populus euphratica
CGAATCTGTCTTCCAGCCCGAGCATTGTTCGGTATTTTGGCCATATCTGGAGTTTTAGAAGTCCAAATGACCTCAAGTTTTTTTCATAGAAAGCTAAGATAATTTACTAGAACTTTTATGTTTTCAAGTGGTTCCAATTCTGACATTATCAATGATATTTGGGCAGATATAAGAATATAAGGATTGTCACCAAGTCAAGAGTTGGCCACCCACTCATCAA
>NW_011501711.1:6809-7404 GCF_000495115.2 Populus euphratica
TCATAGCCTATATTGTATGGTATAACCGACACCTGAGCTATGAAAGGAACTTGATTTGTTGTTAACATAAGTTATAATCATGAATGCTTGATCACATTTACAAGTATTAGCATTAATCAACTAAGATACATAATATAATCATGTTAACAATTTATAATCTGATTAGAACCTCCTTTGTGTGTGGTTTCCAATTGAATAATAAGAGTTTATACTATACTTGTTTGACATACCATTAGTGGATCCTCTAACCTTGACATGTGTTGTTATCATTGTTTAATCCTTTCATAAATCTTCCATCTTAAAGCTTTCATCTTACCACTACTACTACTACTACTATTACTATTATTATTAGTAGTAGTATTAGTATTTAGTATTATTATTGTTATTATTATGGATTTGTTGTTGTTGTGTTATTTTTATCTATAATTTATACAATTAACCTTCTTGTGGTTCGACCCTGATCTTAGTGGATTATTTATTACTTCTACATTCCTGCACTTGGAAGAAGACATTAAGCTTTTGGTCGTGTCAAGTTTTTGACGCCATTGCTGGGGAGGTAAATTCTTGTACAAATTATAGTATTTATTTTATTTTC
>NW_011501711.1:7959-10493 GCF_000495115.2 Populus euphratica
TTCTTTTGTTTTCTTCTTCCTTTTATTTTAATCCTACATGTGTATAAGAGTGTGGTCACGTATATTAAGTGGTAGACTTTGTAGGGTATCCTCATCATTTTCAGAAAATATGGCCAAAGAAAATAACCAATCACTTCATAATGAAAATAATGAGAATGACCGTGTTAGAACACTTAGAGACCACATGAATCCCACAAGAAAAAGTACACCATCATGCATAGTTTTCCCTCCTAATATATCTCATTTTAGTTTTAAGCCAAGCATTATTCAACTTTTACTTTCTTTTTATGGCTTAGATTTAGAAAATCTATACTTGCATTTAAGGGAATTTGAGGAGGTGTGTAACAACTATAATAACTCAAATTGTAGCATGAGCACCATCAGACTAAATCTTTTTTCTTTTTCATTGAAAGATAAGCTAAAACATGGCAATAAAATTTAAGACCAGAATCCATTCATGTTTGGGATGAAATGCAATAACAATTTTTAAAAAAGTTTTTCCCTTCTTATAAAACAAACTCTTTCAAAAGACAAATCACCACTTTTACTCAAAAACCAGGAGAAAAGTTTTACCAATGTTGGGATAGATATCGAGACTTACTTAATACTTGGCCTTATCATGGTTTTGAAACATGGAAATTGGGTTCATATTTTTATAAAGGGTTAAAACCTAGAGATAGGCAAATGGTTGAATTGATATGCAATGGAATTTTTGAAGATAAAGACCCTAATGAAGCAATAGAGTATTTAGGACACCGCAAGTATATATGAGGCACCGAGTAATACTCAACCTCATTTATCTAGTGGAGTTATGTACACCCTTAGGGAAAATCATGACCTCCAAGCCAAGTTTGCATCTTTAGTAAGAAAAGTCGAGGCACTAGAATTGAAAAAGAGTGGTTAATTAAAATCTATTCAAGACATTATATATCAAATCTGTGAAACCAATGAACATTCAATCAATGACTGTCCAAACTTGCCTTCTTTTAGGGAATGTCTCCATGAACAAGCCCATAGTTTAAATAGTTTCCAAAGGCCCAACTATAACCCATACTCGCAAACATACAACCCTAGTTAGAGAAATCACCTAAATTTCAATTGGAAGAGTGAAAATAACAATATACAAACTTCACAACCATCATTTCAAGCACACCATAATTTTTAAAATTCTCATGGATATGCACATCATAATTTTCAAAATTCTCATGGATATGCACCTCCTTATGCTCCACCTCCTAAAAGAAATCATGAGGAAAATTTGTATGCATTCATTGAAAAGCAAGAGACAATCAACACTGAACTTGCTCAAAGCATAACAAATTTTAAAGATACTCTTGCAAAATTCACATCTACTATCAGTTTTCAAGAGAAAGGTAATTTTCCATCTCAACTACAGTAAAATCCTAAGGAACAGTACAATGTAAATGCAAGTAGTTTTTGAGTGACATGCAAAATTTTTATTAGGATGACCCATACTTATTCAAATATTGTCTTGATCAAATATTTCAAAGATACATTCCCGACAATGAAGTAAGTAGTGTCATTAAATTTTGTCACTCTAAGGCATGTGGGGATCATTTCTCGTCAAAAAAGATGATTGTAAAAATCTTACAATGTTGATTTTATTGGCTCACCATGTTCAAGGATTCACATGCATTCTACAAAACCTGTGAAAATTATCAAAAGATGGGATTTATTTCAAAACACAAAGAGTCTTTAGATAATTTTTTATTGACTCTTAAGTTTCATCCTAGTCGAGATAAGCATCGTGCAATTCTTGACTTATGAACCCACTTTCATAAAGAACATGTTGGCATAGTCTTAGGAATCTAACTAAAAAAAACTTGTTTGTTAGTTTTTAAGAAAATTGGATGGGAAGCCTATCCCCAACCTATAGAGAGCATTTAAGTCATTTTTGGATGTAAACCTAAGAGAAGATGTGAGCCACAATCACAAGTACTTGTACATACACATGCTTTTTCAAAAATAAATAAATAAATAAAGAGAGAGAGTGTGTGAGACTCCAACTGACTTACATATAAGTGGTGTGATTGCCTTTTTAATTTCTCATCTATAAAATCCTCTCTTCCCTCCTTTCATTTCTACTTAACCTATACATTGAATAAATATAGAAGTGTGTAGAAATGGCAAGTTCCTCAAGTCATCATATAAGAAAATTTTGTGTTTTCATTGGATCTAGTTCTAGGAAAGAAAAGGAGTTTTTAGAATCAGCAAATCATAGGTGGTAGCCAAGAGAAAGATTCATTTAGTGTATAATTTAAGTCATTTTTGGATGTAAACCTAAGAGAAGATGTGAGCCACAATCACAAGTACTTGTACATACACATGCTTTTTCAAAAATAAATAAATAAATAAAGAGAGAGAGTGTGTGAGACTCCAACTGACTTACATATAAGTGGTGTGATTGCCTTTTTAATTTCTCATCTATAAAATCCTCTCTTCCCTCCTTTCATTTCTACTTAACCTATACATTGAATAAATATAGAAGTGTGTAGAAATGGCAAGTTCCTCTA
>NW_011501711.1:10883-19541 GCF_000495115.2 Populus euphratica
TTGCACTTTTACCATAAACCCATAAGTCTGTTAAATGTTAATGGTTATTATGCTAAGTTGTTGTCGTTTTTTGGTCATATTGTGAAACAGGAATTTCTAACATCTTTGGCATGACAAATCATAATCTTTGCTGCTACTGCGAAACAACTTATTGACCAACTACAATCTTTCATTTTTGTAATTGATCCCTGTATAAGTCGCATAAATTGGTCATCTAAGAAAAGCCATAAAAAGCTTAGATTGGATTTAAGCCTTCATTTGTGAATCTTTGTGTCTTTCGGTTTTATTATTATGTTTTATTGTTTCTTATATTTGTTTAAGTGTATTTCAGGTTTATCAGTATTTGTTATTTCAGGTGATGTCTTTTATATTCTATCTTTCTATGTTAGGATATTGAGGACAATGTCTCGTTTTGGTGGAGGGGAGAGGGTAGTAGTTGATATTTAAAAAAAAAAAAACTAAATGTGTTTTGTATTTCATAAACCATTTGACAGAACTGTTATTACTAAGATGGCAGAGTAACGAGGAATTTTATTGACTCTTGAGACGCATCTTAGTAAACATTTTCTAATGGTTATTTGCAATATTCATAACAAGGTCTATCACATACTTCTTAAAATAATTAGGTTTACAAAATCTCGCATTGTTATCAATTGATTCTGCTCATATACTCATTTAACAAATATTCTTAAATCTTCATTTTCACGCACACACACTTAAACATATGATTGTGAATTGCATATTAGATTATTACATTATTTATATTCTTTTATTAAGGGTAACAACTAAGGGAAAGGGAATCACATGTTAATGTTATGCAGACGACACAGTTTTAGCAACGAATCACAATTTCGCTATAGAACACATAATTCGACAACAAATGCTAATTCACTACAAGCAACTCAGTTTCGATAGCGAATCACAAATTCGCTGCAGAAAACTCAACTTCAGCAAGGAATTCTAATTCACTACAGATAACACAGTTTCTACAGCAAATCATAATTTCGCTGTAAAACACACAATTTAGCAGTGAATTCTAATTCACTACAGAAAACTCAGTTTTAGCAGCAAATTGCAAATTGTAAATTCGCTGCTAACGCATATTTGTCATGAACACACACCACACAAGCTGTAACAACCCCAACACATAAATTGTCACAAAGTTCCAGCAAAACACACACATTGAAACCATCAATTTTAGCATATAATCTTTCAACAAGTTCCAGCAGAACACAGACATTGAAACCATCAATTCCTAGATATAATCTCTCAATAAATTCCAGCAGAATACACATATTAATAACCATTCATTTTAGCACATAATCTTTTGTTAACACATTGAAACCATCAATTCCAGCATATCATCTTTCAACAAAATAAGTTCTAGCAGAACACACATATTGAACCTATCAATTTCAGCATATAATCTTTTAACAAGTTCCAGCAGAAGACACACATTGAAAACCATTAATTGCAACATATCATCTTTCAACAAATTCCAGTAAAACACACATATGCATACTGGCCAGCCCTCTACCATGATTTGTTCTTTTTATTTTATTCATTTTTTTTGTTAGATGTTCTGGGAATTAGCCTCATTTCATTCTTTTTCCTTGTCCTCTTAGTTAATTTTAGTTTCCTTCATAGCTATAGGTCTTAGATCAGTTTAGGGTCTTCTTCTTCATTTCCAGTTCTGGGTCTTAAGGAGAAGAGGAAGGGAGTTTCATGACCCATACCTTTTGAATCTCACTAAGTTTGGGGAATGTTTGACAGTATTCTTTCTCCTCTTCTGCTAGTTCTCGGAATGTTTGATAGTATTCTTTCTCCTCTTCTGCTAGTTCTCCTCCTTCTTCTTCCTCTCACATTTTCTAGCCCCCTTTTCCTTTCCCTCTAGGTAGCTGTCCAATCTTCTCTCAAGGTCTCAACTCTCCCTCACACGTTCATAAGGCACTCTCTGCTAGTTTGGTTTAGGTTGCTATTAGGAAGGAGGAAGGGAAGAGCAACATGTAGCTGGACATGCAGTTGATGCAGACAACTTTGGAAAGAGGAAGGGTCACCTTCTCTCTCCTCCTTGTATTTATACTCCCCATTAAATAAGGTGAGGTGTTTGGTGTTGATTTAGACGTGTACTTATCCTTGTTTTAGTCTCTCCAAAACTGGTTTTGCCCCATGATTAGTACTTAAAAGTGCATTTCAGTTTTGCCCCACCCTCCCAGCTCCCTAAGACAATTTAACAACTGCGTCATTGCGGATTCAGAAATTGGTAGCAAAAATTGTCACTGTCGATTCAGGAAATCGATAGCAAAAACTACATCATTGCCAATTTCTAGTAACAAAAAACTATGTTGCTGCCAATTTAGAAATCAGAAGCGAAAACTGTGTCACTGCTGATTCAGGAAATTGGCAGCAAAAACTACATCACTATCGATTTCTAGCAGTGAAAAACTGCGTTGTTATAGATTCAGGAAATCGATAGCAATGGTGGAGTCATTATATATATATATATATATATATATATACACACACACACACATACATACATATATCTTTTGGGTGTTTACATTGTATGTGTTGGAAAATGGATCATATGTACGCTAGGATTATCCGTTGAATATTTGTATTTTTAGTGGATGTAGTCTTGGTCAGGTACCAACTGAGAGAAAGATTCATTTAGTGTGGGGGGGAGGCAGCCTTGAGTTAATGAGGGGTGCGTCAATAGTTGTATTTTTAGAAGGTAGTTAAATTTTGGGAGTTGTCCCAAAGCTTTAGTGAAAGGGGATGTTATTTAAAAAATAATTGGAGAGAAACTATAGGTCTTAAATTTTGGGAGTTGTCCCAAAGCTTTAGCGAAAGGGGATGTTATTTGAAAAATAATTGGAGAGAAACTATAGGTCTCCACAATGTCTGAATGAATGAAGTAATGTTTAATCATGTTAATGCCTTCATTGCCTTACCAGGTGGTCTGGGCATATTGAAGAGATTTTTCATATTTTATCTTGGGCCCAACTACACATTCACCATCAAACCATAGGTCTATTAAATGTTAATTGTTTTTATGATAATTTGTTGTCTTTTCTTGATCATGCTGTAGAACAAAAATTTATAACATCAAAAATTTATAACATCTTCGGCGCGACAAATCATAATCTCTACTACTATTGCTGAATAATTAATTGACCAACTACAATCTTTCATACCTGTAATTGATCCTTATATGAGTAGCATAAATTGGTCATCTAAGAAAGTCATAAAAAGCTTAGATTGGATTTGAGCCTTCATTTGTAAAACCTTATGTCTTTTAGTTTTATTAATACCATATTATTTTGTTTTGTTATTTCTTATATTTGTTTAAGTGTGTTTCAAGATTATTAGTGTTCGTTGTTTCAGGTGATGTCTTCTATACTCTATCTTTCTACCTTAGAACATTATGGACAATGTCTTATTTTGGTTGGGGGGAAAGGGTAATAGTTGATATTTTAAAAAAAAAACTAAATATGTTTTGTATTTCATAAACCATTTGACAGAATTGTTATTTCTAGGATGGCAGAGTAAGGAGGAATTTTATTGACTCTTGAGACGCATCTTAGTAAATATTTTCTAATGGTTATTTGCAATATTCATAACAAAGTCTATCACATACTTCTTGAAATAATTAGGTTTACAAAATCTTGCATTGTTATTAATTGATTCTACTCATATACTAATTTAATAAATATTTTTAAATCTTCATTTTCATGCACACACACTTAAACATATGATTGTGAATTGCATATTGGATTATTACATTATGTATGTTTTTTTATTAAAGGTAACAACTAAGGGAAAGGGATAGTATAGAATTTGCAAAAAAAAAATTAATAATATTGATGATAATAAAAATATAGATAAGTTTGGTTTTGTAGCCTCCCTAACCTAAGCAATTAAGGTCAAAGGGGTTTTTTAATACCTCATGCCCAAAAGTCAATTGACTTGAGAGCTATTGTCTCAGTGCTTGTTATATGAGTTAAGGAGAAAAGCTTAAGGAAATCAAACATTGCATTATTTACATATTAGCATCTGCAACCTGAGTTATTAAGCTCAAAGGGTTGTCTCAAGTTATTAGCCTAAAGCTCGTTACATGGATTAAAGATGCATTATATTTTAAGTTATATGTATATATATTAAAAAAAGAGATAATAATATTAAACCAAGAAAGTTAACCTTAAACATTAGAACAAAATATTGTTTTCTTCCAATAAGAGTTAACCAAAAAATAAGATAATAATCTATGTTTTCATGCGCTAAACACATAAAAAGGAATGTTTATTAATATTTTGTTTAAGAGGTATTGAACACATATATATAAATTTAATGAGAGTTTGTTTATTTGAATATATTAATGGAAGTTAAATGATGAATGTCTTGCTTTGTGAAACTTACAAATTATTTTTCTATTTTAATGCTTTTATTACTAGAGACTAGTAATAAGCTGGATGAGGGGTGTGATCTGTACTTAAAAGTGCATTTTTATTAAGGTTTTATATCATCATTTTGCACTTTACGTATCTATAACTCCTTAACTAGAGTACATGTTATAATATCATGTCTAATACTATAAGATACCTTTAATTTATAGTAAATGTTTAACTTAAATGCAAGCCTATCACATAAATAAAAGGATTGATTGATGAGTTTAACTATTGAAATTGAGAAGCCAAAGAGAGGGCTAAGTTTAGAAAAGAGATATTGGTTCAATCCAAACTGGTACACTATTCAGTCATTGGGTCATATCTGGAGTTGTAGATCTTTGATTTCAGTTTGGTTTATATGGCTAGAAAGCTACGACATAGGCCTAAAACATTCATTGGAGTCCAAACTTAATTATGTCTTTTGGAAGTCCAAATCTTAGCATCAAAAGAGAAGTCTGAATCTATCCTACAACCCAAACACTGTTCATTGTTCAGCCTATATCTCGAGTTCTAGAAGTCCAAATGCACCGATTCTTTTTATCTTGGAAAGCTAAGACAATTTACTAGAACTTTCATGAAATTTGTTCAAATTCTAACATTAGCATTATCGTTTTATTCAGACAAGAAGATAAGGATTGTCACCAAGTTAAGATGTAGCCACCCACTTAACAATTAGTTATCAAATCAATAGTTTCAAATTTTGACCTATAAAAGGAGACATTTGCCATATATTAAGGTATCTTGGTTTTCAGATCTAGATCATGTTATTTCTCTCTTCCATTATATTTTTGTAATGGTTAAGTTTTGCTTTCACTAATCTCTTATTTATGCCTTTCATTTCCTTCATTATACATATATAATTATGTTCTCTTCCTGTTTATTTATGTTTCACTTCTTCATTATATTTAACTAAGTTTATTATTGCAAGGTGAAAAGGTTACACTAATGATGTAAGAATAAGTATAATATAAACTCAATATGGACTTCAATGCTTATATCCTAAACAACTTACTATTAATATGTGTTATTATTTTTATCTTATTAACTCTTAATACCTTACTTAAATAGTTAATCTAGATTTGTGTTGTATAACACTTGGCATAACAAATACTTGGCAATTTCATAGCCCAACTGTATGGTATAACCTACACATGTGCTATGAAAGGAACTTGATTTGTTGTTAACATAAGTTACCAACATGAATTCCTGACAATATTTAAAAGTTCGGTGTTACTTAAATAAGATAATTAATATGATCTTGTTAACATTTTATAATGAGCTATTAATGACAAATCATCTGATTGGAACCTACTTTGTGTGTGGTTTCCAGTTGTGTAATAAAAAGACACTATAAGATTTCATAGTTTTGAACATCTGTCGGCTTTCCTTTCGTCAGTAGTACCTCATTCCATCACTCAATCGGATGGTAAAAAATAAACATTTGTTGATGGTTTTATAGACGGAAATTGCATGCCAAAAAAAAAATTTCTTACTTGAAATATATTGATGAATTTGGTCCACCGAAATAAGTCGTTAATAACATTGTCAGTGAGTGTGAGAAATACTGACTAAAGATATCCATTTGTATATTCATCGGTGATTGTGGTAGCTAATGTGAAATGCCGACGAATACAATCTGTCGGTAAAACCCTATGTGATTATTTTTAAATATATTTTTAAAAAATTATTTAGAATACATAATATTATATAAATTAATAGTAAAAAAAACTAATTATGCAAATAAAATTTATATTAAAGATCAAAAACAAAAAAAAAATAAAGTTAAATAATATTCATTACAAACTAAATGTGTTTCAAAAAAAATATCAAATTAACTATTAAAATTAAATAATATTTATTACTAATTAACATCATGGTGGAGCTGGAGGAGGAGGCTGGTTGTTATATGACCAAAAAAGAGGAGGCGCACATGGATTACCACTCTATGATGCCATGTTTATGACTGTAAAAACCAAGAAAAGAAAAGAAATGGAATCGAATTGACTCCACCATTGCTGTCGATTTCTAAATCTGTTGTGATGCAGTTTCAGGTTGCCGATTTTTGAATCGGCAATGATGCAGTTTCGGGTTGCTGATTCTTGAATTGGCAGCAACACAGTTTGAGGTTGCTAATTCCTGAATCGGTAGCAACATAATTTGAGGCTGCCTATTTCAGAATCGGTAGCGACGTAAAAAAAAAAAAAAAGGATTTAGTGTGGGATCGACCTATCCTAGGGGGCAGAAGGGGAATGGAAATCAACACAAAGATAACCCAAAAGAGGGATTAGGGCAGCCTTGGTCCAACATCCAAACACCACTTATTTTGCTTTTAGGAGGGGTATAAATGTAGCAAGAAGCAAAATAAAATGGGTAGAGGTCGGCTTTAAATATAGGGTTAGCCAATATGTATGTGTGTGTTTTGCTGGAATTTGTTGAAAGATTAGAAGTTAGAATTGATGGTTTTCAATGTGCGTGTTCTGTTAGAATTTGTGTTTTTTGTTGGAATTTATTGAAAGATTACATGCTAAAATTGATGGTCTTCAATGTGTGTGTTCTGTTGGAATATGTGTTTTTTGTTGGAATTTATTGAAATATTATATGCTGGAATTGATGGTTTCAATGTGTGTGTTATGCTGGAACTTTGTGATAGTTTATCTGGAACTTAGTGATAGTTTATGTGTTGGGGTTGTTATAGCATGTGTGGTGTGTGTTCATGCCAAAATATAGGTTGGGCAGCGAATTTGTGATTCGCTACCAAAGTTGACTTGTTTGCAGTGAATTAGCATTCGCTGTCAAAATGTGTGTTTTGCAACAAAACTGTGATTCGCTACCAAAGTTGAGTTGTCTGCAGCGAAATTGTGATTCGCTGCCAAAACTGAGTTGTCTGCAGCGAATTAGCATTTGTTGTCGAAGTTGAGTTGTCTACAGCGAAATTGTAATTCGCTGCCGAAACTGAGTTGTCTGCAGCGAATTAGCGTTCGCTGTCGAAGTTGAGTTGTCTGCAGAGAAATTGTGATTCGCTGTTGAAACTGAGTTGTCTACAGCGAATTACCATTCGCTGCAGAAATGTGTGTTCTACAGCAAATTTGTGATTCACTGTCGAAGTTGAGTTATCTGCAGCGAATGCTAATTCGCTGCCAAAATGTGTGTTCTGCAGCGAATTTGTGATTCGCTACCAAAGTTGAGTTGTCTACAATGAATTAGCATTCGTTGTTAAAAGGTGTGTTCTGTAGCGAAACTGTGATTCGCTGCCGAAGTTGAGTTGTCTGCAGCAAAATTATGATTCACTATTGAAAGTAAGTTGTCTGTAGGAAATTAGCATTCGCTGCCGAAACTAAGTTGTCTGAAGTGAATTAGCATTCACTGTTGAAATGTGTGTTCTGCAGCGAATTTGTGATTCACTGTCGAAGTTGAGTTATCTGCAGCGAATACTAATTCGCTGCCAAAATGTGTGTTCTGCAGCGAATTTGTGATTCGCTACCAAAGTTGAGTTGTCTACAACGAATTAGCATTCGTTGTTAAAAGGTGTGTTCTGTAGCGAAACTGTGATTCGCTGCCGAAGTTGAGTTGTCTGCAGCAAAATTATGATTCACTATTGAAAGTAAGTTGTCTGTAGGAAATTAGCATTCGCTGCCGAAACTAAGTTGTCTGAAGTGAATTAGCATTCACTATTGAAATGTGTGTTCTGCAGCGAAATTGTGATTTGCTGCCAAAACTGAGTTTCCTGCAGCAAATTAGCATTTACTGCCGAATTGTGTGTCCTGCAGTGAAATTGTGATTCGCTATCGAAATTGAGTTGGCTGCAGCAAATCTATGATTCACTACAGAAATAAAGTTGTTTGCAGCGAAGTAACATTCGCTGCCATAAAAGTTGTTGGCCGCAACGAACCAATTTTCGCTGCCAAATTGGGCAGCCTATAGTGAACCAGTTTTCGCTGCCAATTTCTACAATAGACCTTCTAAGCAGAAATGACTTAAATGCTAGTAACAATTTCATGGTATGATGGTGTAAAATGTGGAACACTTGAATATGAACATATGAACTCTTGAAATAAAGTGTGGTGATGAATGTGAATTGAAGATACAAATGAATTGGTTGTGATTATTGATGTCTTAGGTGTTGTGGCCGGGGTAGGACCATCGCCAGGACAAGGACAGACCACAAGTGGAGCAGGTAGGTGGTTTCCACCTTTTTCCCATTTTGATGTTT
>NW_011501711.1:20079-34855 GCF_000495115.2 Populus euphratica
GATTGATTAGCTTCTGCTAATGGCATTTGAAGGGATGACCGGGATAAATGATTGATTAGCTTCTACTAATGGCATCCGAAAGGATGACCAGAATAAACGATTGATTAGCTTCGGTTAATGGCATCCAAAGGGATGACCAGAACAAATAATTGATTAGCTTTGGCTAATGGCATCCAAAGGGATAACCGAGAAAAATGATTGATTACCTTCTGCTAATGGCATCTGAAGGGATGACCGAGAGAAATGATTGATTAGTTTCGGCTAATGGCATCTGAAGGGATGACCGAGACAAAGGATTGATTAGCTTCTGCTAATGGCATCCGAAAGAGATGACCGGAATAAACGATTGATTAGCTTCGACTAATGGCATCCGAATGGATGACTGGAACAAACAATTGATTAGCTTTGGCTAATGGCATCCAAAGGGATGATTAGGACAAATGATTGATTAGCTTCGGCTAATGACATCTGAATGGATGACTAGAACAAACATTGATTAGCTTCAGCTAATGGCATCCAAAGGGATGATCGGGACAAATGATTGATTAGCTTCTACCAATGGCATCCAAAGGGATGACCGGAATAAATGATTGATTAGCTTTGGCTAATGGCATCCAAATGGATGACCGAGGTACATGATTGATTAGCTCCGGCTAATGGAATCCTAATGGATAATCGAGATGATTAAATGATTAGCTATGGTAATGGCACTACAGATGAAATACTAGAATGAATAAATGATTAGCTTTGGTAAAAGGCATCCTAAATGGATACTCGAGATGAAATAAGGATTAGCAATGGTAATGGCACCATAGATGAATTACCAAAATGAATAAATGATTACCTTCGAAAAATAGCATCCTAAATGGATAATCGAGATGCATAAATGACTAGCTTCAATTAATCGTATCCTAAGTGGATGATCGGAAAAAAAACAAATATGAGTAGCTATGGCTAATAGCACCCTAGTGAATGACAGGATGAATAAATGATTGGATTCAGCTAATGGCCTCCTAAGAGGATAGTCGAATTTGAGTGTATGAATTAGTTTTAAAAACGGATGCGTTCATGTATACTACATTTTGTATAGACTAAGTATATGAAAGGAATATAATGGTTATGCTTTAAAATTTACTATGATAGATGTGCAAGATTGAGGTTGTTAATGAATCATGGAATTCCTGAAGATATTTGCTGGTTGATTGAAACAAAGGTCCAATTATCAGGTGTGTCCTCTAATTCCTTCATTTCACACATGCCTAGAACATGTAAAAGCACTTTTGCCAAGAAACATTGTGCAAGACGACTGAAAGTCTATCATCGATGTGCTAGATGGCCTTGTAATGCACAATGTTGTTCTTTAGGAATGGTATCTATAAACCGTGAAGATAAAATACAATTCATTAAGGATGGCCTGAGTAAAGAGTCTTTAGATAATCTTCTATTAACTATTGAGACGCAACCTAGTGGAGATGTGCATTGTGCAATTCATGATTTATGTCCCATTTTCATAAAGAACATGATCGATTTCTTCTTAGGAATCTGACTAAAAAAAGACCCTATTTGCTAGTTTTTAAAAAAACTAGATGGAAAGCTTATCTCCCGACCTATAGAGGGCGTTTAAGCCATTCTTGGATGTAAAACCAAGGGAAGTTATGAGCCACAATCACAACTACCTGTACAGACACATGCTTTTTCAAAAATAAATAAATAAAAAGAGAGTGTGTGTGTGTGTGAGACTCTAGCTAGCCTACATATAGGTGGTATGATTGCCTTTTTAATTTCTTATTTATAAAATCCTTTCTTCCTGCCTTTCATTTCTACTCAACCCATACATTCAACAAATATAAAAGTGTGTAGAAATGGCAAGTTCCTCAAGTCATCATATAAGAAATATTTGTGTTTTTGGTGGATCTAGTCTTGGGAAAGAAAAGAAGTTTTTAGAATCAGCAAATCATCTTGGTCAGGTGCTAGTTGAGAGAAAGATTCATTTAGTGTATGGGGGAGGCAGTCTTGGTTTAATGAGAGGTGTGTCAATAGCTGCATTTTTAGGAGGTAGTCAAGTTTTGGGGGTCATCCATAAAGCTTTAGCACAAGGGGATATCATTGGAAAAATAATTAGAGAGGAACTACAGGTCTCCATAATTTCTACTCGACTGAATGCAATGCTTAACCATGTTGATGCCTTCATTGCCTTACCAAGTGGTCTAGGCACATTAGAAGAGATCTTTCATATTTTCTTTTAGGTCTAACTGCACATTCACCATAAAGTGATAGGTCTGTTAAATGTTAATGGTTATTATGATAAGTTATTGTCTTTTCTTAATCATGCTATGGAACAAAAATTTCTAACATCTTCTGCATGACAAATCATAATCTCTACTGCTACTGTTGAACAATTGATTGACCAACTACAATCTTTAATTCCTGTAATTGATCCCTCCATGAGTTGCATAAATTGGTCATCTAAAAAAAGTTGTAAAAAGCTTAGATTGGATTTGAGTCTTTATTTGTGAATTTTTATGTCTTTTTGTTTTATTATTGTGTTTTGTTATTTCTGATTTTTGTTTAAGTGCGTTTTGGGTTTGTTAGTGTTTGTTATTTCAAGTGATGTCTTCTGTACTCTATCTTTCTACTTTATGAGATTGAGGACAATGTCTTGTTTTGGTTGGGGGGAGAGGGTAGTGGTTGATAAAAAAAAATTATTTTTCATTTCATAAAAACATGTGCAAAATTGTTGTTACTAGGATGACAGAGTAAAGGAGCTCCTTTGTTAAAGTGACTTTTGAGATGCATCTTAGTAACCATTCTTAACAAGGTCTATTATAATACTTCTTGAAATATTTAGGTTTACAAACTCTCGCATTATTATCACTTAATTCTACTCATATACTCATTTAACATGCATTCTTAAACCTTAATTTTCACACACACACTTTAACATATGATTGTGGGTTGCACATTGGATTATTATATTATTTATATTCTTTTATTAAAGGTAACAACTAAGCGAAAGGGATAGTATATAATTTGCAAAAAAAAAATAAAAAAAATAATGATAATAAATATATAGATAAGTTTGGTTCCGTAGCCTTCCTAACCTAAGCAATTAAACCCGAAGGGGTGTTTTAACACCTAATACCCTAAAGTCAACTGACATGGGAGCTATTGTCTCAACGCTTGTTACATGGGTTAAGGAGAAAAGCTTAAGGAAATTAAATATTGCACTATCTACATATCAGTATCTGCAACTTGAGTTACTAAGCTCGTAGGGGTGTCTCAACACCTAATGCCCTAAGACCAACTGGTTTGGGAGTTATTAGCTGAAAGCTTATTACATCGGTTAAAAATGTATTTTGTTTTAAGTTACATGTATATATATTTTTTAAAAAAAAGAAAAAAAATCTCAATCCAAGAAAGTTAACCTTAAACATTAGAACAAGAATTTTGTTTTCTTCCAAGTAAAGACCCATAACAATGTGTTGATATATTGAGCATAAAAGGAAGGTTTATTAATATATTGTTTAAGAGGTATTGAGTAGATATATAAATTTAATGAAAGTTTGTTTATCTGGATAGATTAATAAAAGTTAAATGATGAATACCTTACTTTGTGGAATTTATAAATTGTTTTTCTATTTTAACGCTTTGATTACTAAGAACTAGTAATAAGCTGGTTGGGGGTGTGATTAGTACTTAAAAGTGCACTTTTTATCAAGGTTTTATATCATCATTTTGCACTTGAAGTATCAATAACTTCTTAAGTAAAGCATGTTTTATAATAACAAATCTAATAATATAAGATACCTTTAATTTATGGTAAATGTTTATTTTAAATGCAGGCCTATCACATAAATAAAAGGATTGATTGATTAATTTAAGAACTGAAATTGAAAGGACAAAGAGATGGTCAAACTTAGAAAAGAGATGCCGGTGCAATCCAAACCAAAATATTATTCGGTAATTGGGTCATATCAGGAACTGTAGATCTTGGATTTAGGTCTACTTTATATGGATAGAAAGGTAATACAAAGGCCTACAACTTTCATAGGAGCCCAAGATTTAAAAAGACCATTTTCAAGTCCAAATTGGAGCAACAACAAAGAAGTCTGAATCTATCCTTCAGCCCGAGCATTGTTCAGTGTTTGGCCCATATCTGGAGTTCTAGAAGTCCAAATGACCTCAATGTTTTACATAAGAAATCTGAGACAATTTTCTACAAGTTTCATGTTTTCAATAATGTTTTGGGCAAACAAGAGAAGAAAAAGATTGTCACCAAGTCAAGAGTTGGTCACCCACTCATCAATTAGTTATCAAATCAATAGTTCCCAATTTTGGCCTATAAAAGGAGGCATTTGCCATGCATTTAGGCATCTTGGTTACCAGATCAAGATCATGCTCTTGCTTTCTCTCTTTGTACTTTTTGTAATGTTTATGCTTTGCTTTCATTAATATCAAGTTTATGTCTTTCATTTCCTTTCATTTACTTAGTTAACTTTTATCTTATTTATATTCTTATTTTGTTTATTTATTTTTCTTTCTTTCATTATGTTTAGGTAAGTTTATTATGTCAAGGTGAAAAGGTTACACTAATGGTGTAAGAATAAGTATAGTGTAAACTTAAATGGACTTTAATGTTTGATACTAATATGTTTTGTATTTGTTATCTTGTTCACTCTTTAATACTTTGCTTGTTAAATGATTAATCTAGATTTATGTTGTATAACACTTGGTACAACAAATACCTGATACTCTCATAGTCCATACTATATGGTATAACCGACACTTGAGCTATGAAAAGAACTTGATTTGTTGTTAACATAAGTTATAATCATGAATGCCTGACGAGATTTACAAGTATTAGCATTAATCAAATAAGATAACTAATGTGATCATGTTAACAATTTATAATCTAATTGGAACCTCCTTTGTGTGTGGTTTCCAATTGAATAATAAGACTTTATACTATACTTGTTTGATATACCATTAGTGGAACCTTTTATACTATACTTGTTTGACAATAATAAGATTTTATACTATACTTGTTTGATATACCATTAGTGGAACCTCTAACCTTGACATTTGTTATTATTATTGTTTAATCCTTACATTAATATTTCATCTTAAAGTTCTCATCATCTTCTTCTTGTTGTTCTCCTTCTTTTTCTTTATTATTATTATTATTATTATTATTATTACTACTACTACTACTACTACTACTACTACTACTACTATTATTGTTATTACTGTTGTATGATTGTCATTTATAATTTATACAATTAACCTCCCTGTGGTTCGACCCTGGTCTTGCCAAGTTATTTATTACTTCGACACTCCTGCACTTGGAAGAAGACATCAATCTTTTGGTCGTGTCATGAGGTATTCATCTAATGAGGATGTCATGTTGTAAGAATTGCATGCGGCTAGGATAACAAAAGTACTAGTTGTGTAACTTGTTGTTTGACACTCTTGTATGAACTTGTGATGATACGAGATTAGAACAAGAATGAGAATTTATTAATATGTCGATATGATGTAATGTAAACCGAAAAGTATGGAAAAATAATATTATAGGCACATGTATTAAAAAAAAGATCCAGTGACTTTGGCCATGAAAAGGCTAGGTCATTACAATGACTATTTGGCAAAGTTGTTTATGATTCGCTCTAAGTTCTGTATACTCCGCTGATAAGTGGTCGTATTTTTCGGTGAGCTGAGTTATGTGTTGCTTCAAAGCAAAGAACTCCTTAGATTGAGTGCTCGATACTCATTGAGAGCTCCCAATGGTTGAGACACTACGGGCCGCCCACAAGTTCTCAACTGTAGTGTTGGAGAGCCTCTTAGACGTCACGTGCTCAAGATAGAGCGACCATATATCTACCGAAATGTATACCAGTTTGAAATTCCTCCAAACTACCACGTCGTTCCAGCCTTGGAGACCATTATCTCTTGCGGGTTTTTTTTTGTGCTTCATATAAAAAATCATGCAACCTACTTCCATAGTAAGAAATTAGATTTTAAAACATAATTTTTTTCTAAAACAATCTTGTAATGTTTTCAATGTTACCTAGTTGCCGCATGATTTTCCCACACACTCCTTACAATAGTGTCATTCGCACTGTCCCAGTTAAATTTATCCTGTGTATAAATAATTAATTTTAAATAAAAATAATAATTTATTTACAATTATATTAATAATTTATTATAAATAAGCTGGAAATTAGAAATTAATACCAACCTCAAATCTGTCAAACCATGAATTGATTTAAGGTATCTATTCAGGATGTCTAGATACTTGACTCTATTGAAATAATAGAATCTCAATCGACGATTTAAACGTCGATGATATTACTCGAGTGGGCTCAATGTTTGTGAACCAAAAAATAAATTAAATTAATAAAATATTGATTAATTGTTCATAAATTATGTTATAATTTTTTAAAAAAACAACTAAAACCTTAACAAACTTACATTGAAAGGTCGTCTTTCCGTTGTACCTCGTACTTACTGGTGCATTGATTCCGCTATGAAGGCATGTTGCCTCTACGATGTGAAACCGCGCTGGAAGAGGCATCATCAGTTAACGGCGTAGGTGCCTTTTCTTAAGAGGCACCTAAGGATATGTCATCCTCGCTGTTAGAAGAATTAGTTACGACCATACATGAGCGACAAACTATGGATTTCATTCTACGCATCTATACAATTTTATATGAATAATTTTATAATTAAATTTGCATGTTAAAAAAAATTTGACAGCATCTCTCTTATACTGGAGACTATCCAAATCCACAAACCTGCTAATATTAACAATAGCCACAACAAATTGACCTCATCTATACTAATATTGTATATAGTATAACATCTATACAAATAACATGCACACTAATTACAACGTAAATTTAACATTAACAATTAAAATTAATGGAAATAATGAAATACAAATTATGCAATAATAGAGTAAAATTATTAATTATTCCAGCATATTCAATTACTAATTCTAAGGTAAATTCAACATTGACAATTACAATTCAACAAATTATTCAATTATTATGGTAATACAATAATAAAATATATTCAATAAATTCAAAAAACAATTAGACTAACAATTAAAATTAATGGAAATAATGCACCGCTAAATCATGCAATAAGAAAGTAAAATTATTAATTACTCCAATATATTCAATTACTAATTATAAGGTAAATTCAATATTAATAATTACAATTCAACAAATTATTTAATTATGGCAATATAACAACAAAATATATTCAATATATATATATATATATATATATGTAGACTTTAGGGATGAAATATGCTAACCTTAATAATGTGTTTATTTCAAGAATTTATCTATATTATAAAAATATTATAAAACAAAAAATACCAAAAATAACAATAGCTAAAACAAAAAACAAATAAAAAATAAATTATATTAAAGAAATGAAGTATAGGAAGTACATAACTTTGCTGAAGATTGAATTAAAGATTAAAAGCCAAAAAAAAAATCTTGAAGGAAATGAAAGGAAAAAACAAAACAGTGAAATGAAATAGAAGAAAAAATGAACTAAAAGGGCGGTTGCTAGGATTTATAGCTTCGTTTTCTCGGTGGTGTTATCGACAGAACTAAAAAATTAATATTATTTTAAATTATTCCATTGATGATGCTTGAAAATCAGTTAATAAATTTTGAATTTCACACTATTGTTTTTAATTACTCTCCAAATTTTTCATAGTTGGTCGATAATTGAATTTAAGTAATATTGAGTGTAGTTTTTTTCTAGGTATATTTTGGTAATTGGTTTAAATAATATTCTAATTCATTAGGATTTGAAGCTTTCTTTTGGGCATACAATTAATATAAAGTCATATACCACTATTTTGATTATTAAATATCTTTTATAGATGTATTTAAAATTCTAATATGCATGTTATAATATGCTTTGTTTTAATGGTATCATATATAAAAAGAAAAGATATATGACATTGTTATTAAAATGAGAAATGGAGAAGGTACAAGTAAAAGTGGATGAAATGATGAGAAAGTGGATTGTGGTGAAGAAGGTCCAAAATGATTAGATCATAAATATGCGTGTTCAATTGTGTTTTTGGTTGATGTTGACACTTGGAAAGATCAATTTACAGAAAAGACTCTGCTAAATTTTTAGTAACTATGATAATAATAATAAGGTTAAATTGTTGTTAGGACAAATAGAGATAATGATATTTAAAAAAATAAAAAAAAAAACTTACTTGTTTTTCAATGAATATGACATAAATTAAACTAAGTGTGTTACAAAAACTATCAAAGTTCAAAAGAGTGGTTGAATGACACGTCATTCAATCCCTTCATTAAATTCTAGTGATGCATCATCTAAGTTAAACCCTAAAAATTAGAGTTTTTAATTTGGAATTAAAAATGTTTCAATGTAGTCCATGCTCTTTCAATTTTTAATTGCACCTATAATTGCATCTCAACTTTTAATTCCATGCAATTCTACCCGTCAAACTCAATTATCAGCCTCAAACTTTAGTGTCTTTTCCAATTCAGTCCTTGGTTCACCATTTATGCTAATTGACCCTCAATTGACCATCAAGCATTCAATTGTCTTCAAATAGACCCTTTATTTTGCTGATTTAAGTCCCTTAAGTCTCATGTCTTTTATGGTTTGGTCCTTATTTCTTCAATTATATTCTCAATCGCTTATCAAACTTTAATATTTATGCAATTAAGCTCTTATTTGACAAAAATAGCTTTTTAAAATTGCAATTCAATAAGGCAAATTATCTAGTCCAATCCAAGACACACCAAACACAAGGCGAGAATTATTTGTCCAATCTAGTCTTGGGGACTTCAATTCCTTCCAATTAAAGCCCAAATTGAATAAAAAAAAACAATTTTCCTTGTAATTAAGCCATATGAAATTCCAATTGATTTATTAAACATCTAATTTTGAATTTTTCTTATTAATAGGGCCTTCATGAGTCAAAATTGGATTGTTAATTTTATTAACTTTGGATATTTTAATCCACTTCAACTAGTTTTTAGTAATTTTTTGGACATTCTTTATGTTTTTCCCGCTGATGTAATTTTTTTCAACTTTTTAATTTCTTTTGTATTTTGTTTGGTATATTTATATGGGGGTCCCAAAATGGGTAACAACATTAGCGTTGCTAGTACTATAATTATTAAAAAAAAAATGAATCTAAGCATTGTTAAGCATGGTAGACCTTTAAGCTTCAATAATTAAATAAATGTTGTGAAGTTATGGTGACTAAATAAATTTAAGGATGAGGTTTAGTGTGATATGGTTCATACTAGTCATTTATTATTAAGGAGACCTTGGCGATTTGATCGGAAGGCCAAGTATGATGGATTTAAAAAAAAGATATTCTTTTGAGAAGGATGGAAAGACATACACACTTGCATCATTATCATTTAGACAGGTTTATAACGACCAATTGAAATTAAAAAAGAAAAGTGAAGCTGAAATTGTAATATAATAATATGAGGTCGTGGTCATAATGCAAAAATATATATGAAAATGGTTAGTAAGGCATGCTTGTTTGAAATTATTACTATTTTTATGCAATGTTGATTGATACTTAAAAGTGTATTTTTATCAAGGTTTTATATCATCATTTTGCACTTGAAGTATCAATAACTCCTTAACTAAAGCATGTTTTATAATAATATATCTAATAACATAAGATACTATGATAAAAAGAAAAAACTAACTGTGTTTTCTATTTCATAAAGCATGTGCAAAATTGTTGTTACTATGATGGCAGAGTAAAGAGAACTTTTTATGACTTTTGAGACGCATCTTAATAATCATTCGTAACAAAGTCTATCATAATACTTCTTGAAATATTCAGCTTTACAAACTCTCGCATTGTTATCACTTAATTCTACTCATATACTTATTTAACATGTATTCTTAAACCTTAATTTACACACACACACAATTTAACATATGATTGTGGGTTGCATATTGGATTATTATATTATTTATGTTCTTTTGTTAAAGGTAACAATTAAAGGAAAATCGATAGTATATAATTAAAAAAAGAAAAACAAAAAAAAAGAAAAAAAGAAAAAAGAAAAAATGATAATAATAAAAATGTAGATAAGTTTGGTTTCGTAGCCTCCTTAACCTAAGCAATTAAGCCCGAAGGAGTGTTTTAACACCTAATACCCTACAGTCAACTGACTTGGGAGCTATTGGCCCAACGCTTGAGTCAACTGACTTGTGTTTTAACACCTAATACCCTAAAGTCAACTGACTTGGGAGCTATTGGCCCAACGCTTGTTACATGGGTTGAGGAGAAAAGCTTAAGGGAATCAAACATTACATTATCTACATATCAGTGTCTGTGACCCGAGTTACTAAGCTCGTAGGGGTGTCTTAACACCTAATACCCTAAGACCAACTGGTCTGGGAGTCATTAGTTGAAAGCTCGTTACATGGGTTAAAGATGCATGGTGTTTTAAATTATATGTATATATATTAAAAAAAAAAAAAGAAGAAGACAAAAATAATAATCCCAACCCAAGGAAGTTAACCTTAAATATTAGAACAAAAATCTTGTTTTCTTCCAAGAAAAGCCATATAATTATGTGTTGATACATTGAGCACAAAAGAAAGGTTTATGAATATATTGTTAAGAGACATTGAGCAGGTATATAAATTTAATGAGAGTTTGTTTATCTGGATAGATTAATGGAAGTTAAATGATGACTACCTTGCTTTGTGGAATTTGCATAGTATTTTTCTATTTTAATGCTTTGATTACTAGGGACTAGTAATAAGCTAGTTGAGGGGTGTATTTAGTACTTAAAAGTGCATTTTTATCATGGTTTTATATCATGATTGATACTTAAAAGTGTATTTTTATCAAGGTTTTATATCATCATTTTGCACTTGAAGTATCAATAACTCCTTAACTAAAGCATATTTTATAATAATATATTTAATAATATAAGTGATTAGTACTTAAAAGTGCATTTTTATCAAGGTTTTATATCATCATTTTGCACTTGAAGTATCAATAACTCCTTAGATAAAACATGTTTTATAATAATATATCTAATAATATAAGATACCTATAATTTGTGTAAAGCATGTTTTATAATAATATATCTAATAATATAAGATACCTTTAATTTATGGTAAATATTCATTTTAAATCCAGGCCTATCACATAAATGAAAGGATTGATTGATGAATTTAAGAACTGAAATTGAAAGGATAAAGAGATGGTCAAACTTAGAAAAGAGATGTCGGTGCAATCCAAACCAGAACACTGTTCGGTAATTGGGTCATATCTGGAGCTATAGATCTCAGATCTAGGTCTACTTTATATGGATGGAAAGGTAAGACATATGCCTACAACTTTCATATGGAGCCCAAGATCTAAAAAGGCCATTTTCAAGTCCAAATTATAGCAACAACAAAGAAGTCCGAATATGTCATCCAGCCCGAGCACTGTTCAGTATTTTAGCCATATCTGGAGTTCTAGAACTCGAAATGAGCTGAATGTTTTACACAAGAAAGCAGAGATAATTGCCTAGAACTTTCATGTTTTCGAGTGGCTCCAATTTTGACGTCATCAATGACGTTTTGGGCAGACAAGAGAAGATAAGGATTGTCACCAAGTCAAGAGTTGGCCACCCACTTATCAATTAGTCATCAAATCAATAGTTCCCAATTTTGGCCTATAAAAGGAGGCATTTGCCATGCATTTAGGCATCTTTGTCTCCAGATCAAGATCATGCTCTTGCTTTCTCTCTTTGTATTTTTTGTAATGTTTATGCTTTGCTTTCATTAATATCAAGTTTATGCCTTTCATTTCCTTTCATTTACTTAGTTAACTTTAATCTTATTCATGTTCTTATTTTGTTTATTTATTTTTCTTTCTTTCATTATGTCTAGTTAAGTTTATTATGTCAAGGTGAAAAGGTTACACTAATGGTGTAAGAATAAGTATAGTATAAACTTAATATGGACTTTAATGTTTGATACTAACATGTTTTATATTTATTATCTTGTTCACTCTTTAATATTTTGCTTGTTAAATGACTAATCTTGATTTATGTTGTATAACACTTGGTGTAAAAAATGCTTGGCACTTTCATAGCCCATACTGTATGGTATAACCGACACCTGAGCTATGAGAAGAACTTGATTTGTTGTTAACATAAGTTATAATCATGAATGCTTGACGAAATTTACAAGTATTAGCATTAATTGAATAAGATGACTAATGTAATTATATTAACAATCTATAATCAGATTGGAACCTCCTTTGTGTGTGGTTTCCAATTGAATAATAAGAGTTTATACTATACTTGTTTGATATACCATTAGTGGAACCTCTAACCTTGACATTTGTTATTATCATTGTTTAATCCATACGTTAATCTTTCTATCTCAAAGTTCTCATCAACTTCTTCTTTTTCTTCTTCTTCTATTACTACTACTACTACTACTACTACTATTATTATTGTAATTATTGTCATTGTTGTTATTACTATTATTATTGTTGTTGTTGTTGTTACTATTGTTGTTGTTTATAATTTGTACAATTAACCTCTCTGTGGTTCGACCCCGATCTTGTCGGGTTATTTACTACTTCGACACTCCTGCACTTGGGAGAAGACATCAATCTTTTTGTCGTGTCAAGTTTTTGGCGCCATTGATGGGGAGGTAAGTTCTTGTATAAATTATAGTAGTTATTTTATTTTCTCTTTTCACTTTTCTTGTAAATAACTTTGTTTCTTTTCTCTTGTTTCTTTGTATATAACTTTGTTTCTTTTCTCTTGTTTCTTCTTCTTTTGTTTTCTTCTTCCTTTTATTCTATTCCTACACGTGCATGAGAGTGTGGTCACGTACATTAAGTGGTAGACTTTGTAGGGTATCCTCATCATTTTCAGAAAATATGGCTGAAGAAGATAATCAATCACTTCATAATGAGAATAATGAGAATAACCGTGCTAGAACACTTAGAGACCACATGAATCCCACAAGAATAAGTGCACCATCATGCATAGTTTTTCCTCCCGATGCATCTCATTTTAATTTTAAGCCAGGCATTATTCAACTTTTACCTTCTTTTCATGGCTTAGAATTGGAAAATTCATACTTGCATTTAAAGGAATTTGAGGAGGCCTGCAACACATATAATAATTTAAATTGTGGCATGAACACCATCAGATTAAATCTTTTTCCTTTTTCATTAAAAGATAGAGCTAAAACATGACTACAAAATTTGAGACCAGAATCCATTCGTGCTTGGGATGAAATGCAACAATAGTTTTTCAAGAAGTTTTTCCCATCTCATAGAACAAACTCTTTCAAAAGACAAATCACCACTTTCACTCAAAAACTAGGAGAAACATTTTACCAATGTTGGGATAGGTATCGAGACTTGCTTAGTACTTGCCCTCATCATGATTTTGAAACATGGAGATTGGTTTCACATTTTTATGAAGGGTTAACACCTAGAGATAGGCAAATGGTTGAATTGATGTGCAATGGAACTTTTGAAGATAAAGACCCTGATGAAGCAATGGTATACTTAGACTTGTTAGCTGAAAATGCTCAAAATTGGGACACTACGGGTACTTATGAGGCACCGAGAAAAACTCAACCTCATACATCTAGTGGAGGTATGTACAACCTTAGGGAATATCATGACCTTCAAGTCAAGTTTGCATCTTTAGCTAGAAAAGTCGAGGCACTAGAATTGAAAAAGAGTGGTCAATTAAAATCTGTTGAAAACATTGCATGTCAAATATGTGAAACAAATGAACACTCAACCAGTAACTGTCCAACCTTGCCTTCTTTTAAGGAATGTCTCCATGAACAAGCCCATGCTTAAACAGTTTCCAAAAGGCCAACCATAACCCATACTCACAAACATACAATCCTGGTTGTAGAAATCACCCAAATTTTAGTTGGAAGAGTGAGAACAACAATGCACAAACTTCACAACCACCATTTCAAGCACACCACTATTTCTGAAATTCTCATGGATATGCACCTCTTTATGCTCCACCTCCTAGAAAAAATCTTGAGGAAACATTGCATGCATTCATTGAAAAGCAAGAGACAATCAATACTCAACTTGCTCAAAACATGACAAATTTTAAAGATACTTTTGCAAAATTAACATCTACTCTCAGATTTCAAGAGAAAGGTAAGTTTCCATCTCAACCACAATAAAATCCCAAGGGGCAATACAATGCAAATGCAAGTAGTTCCGGAAGCCAACACATGGATCAAGTCAAATCAGTCACTACTCTTCGTAGTGGTAAGGTGATTATGCATCAAAAGTGTCATTAAGTCTCTTATTTTACATATGTATTTATTGTTTTTATTTGGTTGTTTTTATAATAATTGATGTGTTTTTTAGTAATGAAGTTTGTTTTAATGTTTCGATAGGTTTTTGGAGCTTAAATGAATTAATTCACAAAATTCAACGTCGGAATTCAGAACAAAGAATTGAAGAGACATTTAGTTGAAGGTTGAAGCAAATCTTGGTTCAAATAAGTGCTCCAAATTTGTCCCAAAAATCAATTCTATTCCAATTCTAGAAAAGAATATCATATGATTTATTTAAAGCCCAAACTTGCCTTATGTTGTGTGCAAACTTCAACCATTAAACACTCAAGGTTTCAATGTCAATCCTAGCCCAAATAATAAGTACATTTGTATACTTATTTGATGCTCAAATTCAGCCCAAAATCAGCCCAAAATCAACCCAAAATCAACC
>NW_011501683.1:0-1271 GCF_000495115.2 Populus euphratica
CCTGCCATCCTAGTAACAACAATTATGCACATGCTTTATGAAATGAAAAACAATTTTTTTTTATCAACTACTACCCTCTCCCCCCAACCAAAACGAGACATTGCCCTCAATGTTCTAAGGTAGAAAGATAAAGTATAGAAGATATCACCTGAAATAACGAACACTGACAAAACCTGAAACACACTAAAACAAAAATAAGAAATAACAAAACACAATAATAAAACCAAAAGACACAAGTTTTTCCAATTGCTGGTTCAAGTAAACCCTCATCGTATTTTCTTCCTCTAACTGACTTTCTAATAGTTGTTGATGCCCTTTACTTTTGTTGAGATCAATTATACATTGTTCTAGCTGCTTTCTTAACTCTTCCTCATTATCAATCCTTTTCCTTTTTGGCTGCTCTATTGCTGATTCTAGATGTTTTTATGTTAAGAAATCCCTCACTTCAGAAAACGCTTCATTCCTCCAAACTGCATAATTCTGGCTGAATGATGTTTCAAAATTGTTCCCTTCTTCCTTTCTTATCATCAGGGGTCTTTCCCAATCTTGTCGGATAAGCTCCATTTCTTCGAGGAATGGTTGGTGCTTGAATAAACCGATGAAATCAACTAAACCCAGAGTTCTTGGTACATACTGCATCCCACCCAACTGCCTTGTTACAAGGGCGGGCGCGTAACTGATGTACCCGGTTACCCCAATCAAGGGAACCCACATCTTGCTTCCACAGCTCATTGTGCAGATGACATTATTCATCTATGGGGCTTTCCATCTAAAGTTGCTCCTTGGCAATGCTGCATATTTCTCTATCCATGCTTTCTCATCCCAATTCTTCCAAGTCTCATCCAAGGTAACCTTTAACGGTCGCAGATCAAACCACCAAAAGTCGTTAACAATGTCCCTTGGTGTTTCGATATGACTGATAATCCATAAATACAACATAGGGATGCCACATCCCATGGCTCCTTTTCCATAGATTCTGCAGTGGTTGAGTGATAACATGGTTTCTCCCAAAATGGCTGATGATGGATTGATCTGGTCACGCTCGTATTCTATGAAGACACTGGCTGCTTCCAAACTGATGACTCTGATTTCGAAAGGGAATAATACTAGTCCAAAAATGGCGAACGCCACTAACTTGTATCGTTCATCTCCCAACTTGCCTTCTTCAGCATTTTTCTTCATTCGGGCTTCAATGACCTTCCATTTGAAACCCCCCTCAGCGACTCTACATTGGCTGATCTTTCCCAAGCCTAATAATCCGACTACCTCTC
>NW_011501683.1:2938-24209 GCF_000495115.2 Populus euphratica
AAGGTAAAACACCGATAACTAGGATCCTAAAAATTCAGTAAGGCTTTGATTGCCACTGCTTGTACGGGTAACCTCATTAGTTGTGCAATTCTCTCATATCGCCTTTCAAAAATAGTCTCATCAATATATTCCATAATAGACAATAACTTCCCCAAGTCATTTACCATAAGATTTATCTTGGTAATGCAAGGCAACCTACTAGCATCGATTCTTGGACATTTTCCTTCAGCTACCTGAGTCAACTCAGATTCTTGCCCAAACTCTTGGAAAGATAGGTACTTAATCATGATTTCAGCTTAAAAACCTGGATAGGTGAATTTAACATTATTAATCATGATGCCAATGAACATAAGATACATATCATAAAGATAAGCTCTATTTATTAAGTGAGAACGGGTAAGTTTTCTATCTGGTCTTGAAGGGGTCTCATATCTGCCCAATGATGTTCTTCGTAAAAAAAGTATGGGGGCATTGTAAGGAACAGTTAAGGCATGTATGCCCACCATTACCAAGCAGACACTTAGATATGAGTTAGGTGTTTCACGCATTTGAACCCTGACCAATAGTCATAGGGCAGATCATTAATCCCCCACCTAACTTAAAGCTTGTGAGTGCTTTTCAAAATCAAAGTATGTGATACATGTGACAGTTATATAAGATGTATGAGACAGTTCTATACAATGCATGAACAATATATGTAAACTATTTAAAGCACACAAGCAGATAATAAAAAAAAGAAAAAAGGAAAGGCATATTAACAATAAGCACATGAAAACAACAACAGATCAGACAAAAACAAAAACAAATCAGACAAAAACAAAGCTTAGTCCACAAGTTCCCCAGCGGAGTAGCCATTCTGTCGCACGTGTGCAACGTCGCGACGAGTTTTCCACTTTTATCTGGAAATGTATAATATCTATCTGGAAAATATAGAGGGATAAGAAAATATTGTTTTTTTTTTGTGGAAAATAGATTGGGAGTCGCCACCTAGTATTTTAGTCACTAGGAACCCTAACTGGTCTCAGAGATCGGATATGGGGACTAGTTGCGTAAAGGAAAAGTATTAGCACCCCAAATACGCCCTACCTAAGGTAAGCTGCATTGTTTTATTGTTTGATAAAATCTAAGGTTTTGTCGTGTTTTCTCGTTGTTGGGGTGGGTTAAAAAAAAGTCCCCCTTAGTAAGGAGATCCATATCTTATTAGGTAATTCTGACGTTAACAAAAGAATTTACTATCCAGAATACGTCTTACGTATAAGATCGTAACCCCAAATATTAAAAGAAAATAAAATATTTTTTTTTTATAATTTTTGGAATATTGGCCTAGTTCTCATGGCTTAAATAAACCGGTTATTAAAACCAAAACGCATGCTAATACATATATTTTTTGAAATTTTCTTTGTTGTATGAAAATATGATGTGATGATTTACATATATCTATATATTGGAGAGACTAGGTCGTATGCATGAAAACAAAACATTTTTATTTTTATATTTTGATGTCTTAATACAAATCAGGTATTTTAATACTGAATTTGTATCTTTACAATATAAAAATACAAATCGATATTGATCAAAATATAGTAACAAAATTATGAAAAATAACAGATTCTTTGAAGAAAATTTTTCGGATAGGCCAGACCCGGCCCAAAAGGAAACTGGGCCGAAATCAGCCCAACATATTCCAGCCCGAAATAACCGATGTAGTGGTTGCTGGTTAGCCCAGTAACCAGTGAATTATAATTAGGTGGTCACTGTGCTCCACACAGTCACCACCTAATTATATTTCATTTGCTGCAGAATGTGAATTGCTCACGTTCTGCATGTAAATAAAGATGAACAAAACTGGACAAAGGAGAGGGAGGATAACCTGACGATGGCGTTGGCAGTGGTAGTGTTATGGCGGAAATGGTGCTATATCACACGGTGGAGAGAAAGAGACCAGGGAGAGAGGTTACTATTCTTCTCCTCCTTTCTGTTTAGCGTTGCTGCTTCTCTTTGTTGCTTTTGTTCCCTCAATCAACAATGTTCTTCCCTTTCTACAGCGGTTTCGTGGAGGTGTTGGTGGCGGTTGCTGACCGGAGGATGGTTGAGATGGTGGTTGGCCTTTGCAGTGTGGTGTTCAACCTTTCTTCCTTTTCTTCTCTACGTTCCTCTTCAACTCTGTTCTCCTGTGTTTCCCTTTCTCCTTCTACTCCCAACTGTGTTGTTGTTGACTAGGAAGATAGTGGCAGCTAGTGGTGGTGGAGAGGACGTGCTCTGTTCCTGGTGGCGTTGTTGCGGCTGGTTGTGGTTGTTCTTCCTTTTCTCTGTTGCATTTACGTTATGTCTTCTCCTTGTTCAATAACCTTGCTTCTCTACTTCTTCTTCCCAGTGGCGGTTCTAAGGGCAAGGTGGGCGGTTCTTGGTGGCAGTGTTGTTTCAAACGATGGAGAAAGACACCAGAGAGAGAGGTTACAATTCTTCTCTTTAAAAAAAAAAGCCCCCCCACCCTTTACAGCTGCTAAGAGTAGTATTTATAGGTAAAAGGGGGAGCGGGGAAGGCCTCGTTGTGCATGGGGAGCAGGGAAATATCGGGTGAAGTCTCCAATGGGCGTGGCTTTGCAGGGCACGCCGAGTGAGTTCTCTAAATAGGGGGCGTGGGGCTCTAGCAGCATGCGGGAAAAGGAGCAGTGTCAAAACGACATTGTTCAGTTTTTTTTAATTATTAATTATTTAATTTTATTTTCGTGGGGGGCACAGTGTCAAAACGACACTGTTCAATTTTTTTTTTAATTATTAATTATTTAATTTTATTTTCGTGGGGGGCCCAAAATGGGTTACAACAATGTATATGTCATTTTTCTTATCTTCCTAATGCTTGGAATCTTCTTTGTGCTAGATCAAGCTAACTCCATCTAACGTTGCAAGAAGATAGATTAAGTTGTTCTTCATTTATAAGTTAATCATTTCTATTTATACGACACCTAATCTTAAAGTAAATAAATAAATAAAATATTGGGGAATCCGACCAGTGATGTACCAATATTTGCTCATAAAAGGTCAAGCACACTGATATTATATTTAACGTTGTTTGGCAAATCACCAATATCCATGGGAAAGTCGATATTATTAGAGATAGAGAAAGAACACAAAACAAATATATGGAAAAAGAGAATTACACCAAATCAAACTCAACTCTCAGCTCACTGCTACAATGGCAACAAGGTTGCTACCCTTGGCAACCCCTTTTTCTCTCTTATTCTCTTACACACACTCACCACTCTCTCATTCTCTCATTTTGCTCTCAAACAATGCCTCTATTTATAGACATTAATGATAAGACAAGATCCACAAATCATGATATGATTTGTGACACTAATGGTGACAGCATATGAGTTGCATCATTTTGTTAATTGTTGGTACAACTTGGCTACACCCCTACCATTATAGGCTTTTGACAATGATAACCCTACTTCTTAAGATAGGTTGCAAAGGTATTGCCTATTAATGGCAATATCCTAACAAAAAATTCATTTATAAACTAATCATATCTATTTATTCTACACCTAATCTTAAAGTAAATAAATAAAAAAATATCCTAAATTGAATAATAAAAAAATAAATAAGGAAAATAAAATTTTAAAGTTAAAAAAATAAAAATAACTAAGAAAATAAGTAACTTTCGCTAAAAATCATCAAGTATTTATTAGACCTTTCATAGACATATTTTACATCCTTAAAACTTAGACCTTTCACACGAAATATTTTACATCCTTAAAACATTTTACGCAAAATACAAGCCCTTTAATTCATTAATTCTTTTTCTTTACTCAAGGATCAGTCAAAAAGATTTTAACCATGATTATAATAGAAAAGCAACTGAATGCAAATTGTTTTTTATTCTCACAAATTCTTTAATTTATACAATAAGAAGTTAAAGAGTTATAAATGAGTTTATTCAAAATGGCTTTGAGCTTAAGCCATATGTGTTCACTCGTTTGGCTTGGCTTGGCTTAGGTACAACTTAAGCTTGAGTTTGTCTTTTACTAATATAATTTTAATTTGGATTTGATTTAATTATAAAGTACATATTTGGCGCTTATAGAATTATTTTTTTGCCTGGGCATTTATATATCAAGTCCATAAATAAAGAGTACGGATAGTCTTCTTCTTCTCCATCTTCCTCAATAATTTATTAAAAAAATCTAGTTTTTAAGGCAAATAACTATCTGGTTTTTATTCTTTTTTTTTTATTGTGGGTAATTAAGGTAAAATATAAGAAATTAATTGGTCTTATTAACAAATATAAAATATTAATAAAAAGGAAAAGTGGTAGCCCAAAGTATGGGAGTGTCCTACCATTTATATATTATATCCAATTTAGTCTTTATTTTTTTTTATTGTTGTTTATCTTCTTTTTTGTTTTATCTTGTTTTATTTTATTTTCAATTATATCCTTCATCATTAGGTCTTATTAGAATTTTATATTAAATTTGATGTTTAATCTTTTGATATTTGTAAATCCTTTCACAAATTAAATTTTATTTTAATTTCATTCCTCATCATTTAATTATTTTTCTCTCATGTCAAAATTTGCCCCTACTTTTTAAGAGATGTTTATTTTGTTTATTTGATTTTTCATCCCCTAGTATCCTTTTTATTGGGCTACGAGCTTTAAAGATTCACAAGGTTTGCTTTGGTCTTTTTAGGTCCTTTAATAAAATTGATTTTTTTTTTAATTTCATCATTCGTTCGCAAGGTTTGCTTTGGTCTTTTTAGGACCTTTAATAAAATTGATTTTTTTTTTAATATCATCATTCAATAATTAGTTTTTTTGGAGTCGGTCTTTATCTTTTTTTCTTTATCCGGTTTCTTTTCTATAGGATTATGTGAATCTTATGTCTATAATTGTGGGGTTAGCGAGTTAACTTAGGTTCGCCCAATTGTTTTTTTTTTGTTTTTTTTTGTTTAATGCCTTAACATTTTTTTTTATTGAGAATCCTGCTTTTTGTTTCCTTCTACATAATTAGTCTCGGTCTCATGACTACTATTATGAGTTTTTAAGGTTAATGTTTGTTAAGTGTGGTATTTTTTATGTCCATTTTTAAATTATTTTTTTTTCATTTTCATCCTTGAAGATTTTTTTTTTTAGAGTTGGTCTTTATATTTTTTTTTCTCACTTTCCTTTCTATTGGATTATTCCAATCTTATGTTAGTAGTCATAAGGTTAGTGGGTTAAACCTAGTTGACTTAGATTTTTTTTCTTTAATGTTTTTAGAATTACAGAGGACTTTTCTTCATTTTCATGAGTGCCTTTTGCACTGTAAGTCCTAGTTTATGCCTCATTTTTTTCTTTTTTAAGAATTATGCTTTGTTGTGTTTTTGGGTATGGTGTGGTTAATCTTGACCTCATGACCATGATTATGAGTTTTTAAGGTTAACAGCAGGTAACTTTGGTCATTATTTTTGTTTTTTTATAAATAATTCTTTTCCAACTTCATCCTCCAATATTTCTTGTTTTGAGGGTTAGTCTTTGTGTTTTTTTCCCTCACTTTCCATTCTATAAGGGTATCTCAGTCCTGTTTTCATGGTCATGGGGTTAGCATGTTAACCCTAGTTTACTCGGGCCTTTTGCTTTTTCTTGTTTTTTTTTTAGATAAATTTTTTACAAGTTTCATGCTTTGACAATTTTTTTATTGAAATTTTTTCTTTGTTATGTTTTGGGTTGCCTTGTGCATGACAAGTGCTAATCATATGATCATGGTTGTGAGTTTTAAAGATTAATATGAGTTGTTTTTGTTCATTTTTAGGTCCTTTTTTAAAGTCTAATTTCTTTTCAATTTCATCCTTTAACATTTAGTATTTTAGGACTGATCCTCGTTCTTCTATTTCACTATTCTTTATATAGGGTTATCTCAATCATATGCTCATAGTCGTGAGGTTAGCAAGTTAACGCATGTTGACTCTTTTTTTTTTATATAGTTTTATTATTCAACATTGAGTTGTTTTATAGTTGAGCTTCATAGTTTGATTCAATTCACTTTTGTTTGTGATTTTTTTACCTTTTATTTGCACAAATAATCATTGCTTTTTTCAATTTCATTCTTTAATTTTTTTTTTCATAATTGGTCTTTTTTTCCCACTTTTTTTTTATACAAGGTTATCCCAAATATGTGCTCACGATCGCAAGTTTTGCGTGTTTACACAAGTTGACCCAGTTTGTTTTTTAGTGTCATTATTTAACATTGAATTATGATTTTTTCACTTTTTTATTGACAAATGGTTGTCTCATTAAATGAAAATAATATTATAAGAAACATAGTTATTAAACACAATTAAATATATGACTGACACTACCACAGGATTGATGTTTTCTTCCAAGTGTAGGAGTGTCGAAGTAATAAATATCCCGACAAGACTGAGGTAAAACCATAGGGTGGTTAACTTCAATCTTTATTGTTGCTACCCAATTTTTCACTCAGTTTTTTTGATAAATACTTAAAAAATAAAATATAAAATATAATGAAAACCCAAAAAAATACGATCTTAATATATTTGCATTGTTTTTAGCATTTTCAGCATCATCTCAAAAGAATTTAATTTTCAATTTTTTTTAATGTGTTCGACTTCTAATGAATTATTTTTTTAAATAACTGATTTTTCTAATTGAGTCAACATTGATATTGCTTGGTTTAAAAAAAAATTCAAAACACCAAAAAATTTAAAAATTCAAAATTTGCAAAAGAGAAAGAAGTTGAGGGACAAATGTGTTTGGGGATGAAGCCACTTTACAACATACACAAAAGGGGGGACAATAACATACACAAAAGGGGGGATAATTTTAGGCAGAAAAATTAGGGGGCATAAAAAAAAACCCTTAAACCTAAATCATTTTCTTTTTCCTTGGTGGCTCCCCTCTCCTAGTTAACAAAAGGTTGCCGCTCAGCTTTTCCCCCCTCCTGCTCTCCGACCTTCTCTCTTCTCCACAGTAGCCGGCCACTACATCTCCTCAGTTGCCCCCCCTCATTACAATATTTAACAGTTTTACTGACGGATAAAATCCATTGGTGTGAGATTGCCACTTTGTTAGTAAATTTTTTACTAACTAAATCCCCAACAAAAAGAGTCTGTTGGTATAGCATTCGTCTGTAATTCCACATTCTGTCAAAAAAAAAAATTACAAACAGAAAATGCACAAAATAAAATTCTCTCTAGAAATATATCAATGAAAATATTCCATCAGTGATAGTGGCATATGAAGTAAATATTTTTCAACTCTCGGTGCAATGCTGATGGACTATATTTGTCGCATAAACATTGGTGATTATGACATTTGTAGTAAATATTTCTCAAGTTTTGATAAAATATCGATGGAACATGGAACATGGAATGTTTATGTTTGTGAAGATGATTAGTACTTGAAAGTGCATTTTTATTAAGTTTTTATATTATTATTTTACACTTGAATTATTAATAACTCCTTAAATAAAACATGTTTTATAATAACAAGTCTGATACTATAAGATAGCTTTAATTTATAGTAAATGTTCATCTTAAATGCAAGTCTATGACATAAATCAAAGGATTTATTGATGAGTTCAACTACTAAATTGAGAAGACAAAGACATGATGAAGCTTAGAAAAGAGATACTGGTTTAGTCCAAATTGGAGCACTATTCAGTCATTGGGTCATATATGAAACTGTAGATTTTGCATTTTAATTTGGTTTATATGGTTAGAAAGCTAAGACATAGGCTTAAAACATTCATGGGAATGCAAGACTCAATTCTGTTGTTTAAAATTCCAAATCTTAGTAACAACAGACATTGAAATCTATCTTATAGCCCAAACACTATTCATTGTTCTTGAGTTCTAGATGTCCAAATGCATCGAATTTTTCTTTTGTTGGAAAGCTGAGAAAATTTTCTAAAACTTTCATGAAGAAAGTCTGTTCAAATTTTGACATTAGCAATGACGTTTTGTTCAGATAAGAAGATAAGAATTGTCAACAAGTCAAGATGTGACCACCTACTTAATAATTAGTTATCAAATCAATAGTTTTACTGATGAAATTATAGACGGATTAAATGCGGTCGGTAATGGCGACCTTAAATTACTGACAAAATTACACCATCAGAAATTCAATTGGTATTAAGTGAATTTCCAGTAGTGTTTGTAATATATTAATTGTATAATGTGTTGTTTGATTATTTTGAAATTTTTTTATTGGGGAACATGTAATTATGGGTGTTTGTGTAAAAACATAGCAAAAGGGAATGAATGCATGTTTGGGTACATGCATGTTTTTTTTTTTTTCTAATTTATGTTTTTTATGGCATTCGTGTTTTTTTTTTTCTAATTTATGTTTTTTATGATAAAACTAAAAAGAACAAAAAATAAAAAGACAAAAAAAATTTAAATATTTTAATTTGAACAGAATTCAGTCTAGATTTCAAAAAATACCAAAAAAATATTTTGTTTTCTTTTGATATCAAGGGTTATGATCTTATATGTAAGACATATTCCTGATATTTAAAAAAGTTGTTTATTTTGTTTGTTTTATGTTAATGTTATATTTTCTTTATTTGATAAGATCAAGATCTTCTTACCAATAAAAACCTTTTTTTCCCCATTTCTAATAGGCTAGTGACAAGAAAAATTATCAAAACTTTTAAATCATATCAAATCGCAAAACAACTTACTTCAAGTAGGATGCGCTAGGGGTGCTAATACCTTTCATAGTCACAATCAGTCCCTTACCCTCAAATCTCTATCAAGACCAGTACACTTGAGTTTTCTAATGACTCTGAATCAAATACTAGGTGACAACTCCAAAATCAATAAGCAAACAAACAAAAATCACCATTGACATCATGCGGGGGACTTGTGACAAATGAACTGCTTTTTTAAAAAGAAATTATATATATTTCATCTGTAATTCAATCAGTAATTACTGATAAACTCATTTTATCAGTACATACCAATTGAATTACAAATGAAATAGTGGCCTTCGATAATTATCAATGCAATTTATCAACATAATTATTCCATTTGTAATTTTGTTGGTTTTTGATGAATTTCTAGTAGTGCCTTTTATGGTTGGCTCCCAAAACCAAAGCCGCACATAAGCCTTTCTTCCCCATCTTTCCTAGTCAGTTGTTGCCTCCCCATAACCGATCCCTTTGCCATTTTAGAACCTCCTATCTCTATGGCAACAACCAAGGGCGTTGTTCAAACCAAATCTTCCCTTTAGTCTCTTTTCAGCCTCTCTGCCCATCTTCTATTTATCCCTTTCACCGTCAATCATAGTAGTGTCGTCCTCGCCAAAGATCTAACAAGGCACGACCCTCTACCTCTCTGTAACTGACTTTAGTCTAGCACAACAGCTTCTACCCTCACATTAGAGTTGTTAGCCACAAGAAAGAGGAAGAAAAATAAAGAAAAACAGACCCAAAAGAAGCAGATCTTAAAAGGAGAAAAATAAAATAAAAACAACTACTTGTGTTTTGCTTTGCAAGTGATGCTGGGTGTCACCACTGGTGCAGGAGGGAAGGGGAAGATCCATCTTTTTTTTTTTTCTTTTAGTTTAAGTATTGTTGTTGCTGTTGTTGCTACTACTACTAATAATAATATGCAGGAGGGAAGGGGAAGATCCATCTTTTTTTTTTCTTTTAGTTTAAGTACTGTTGTTGCTACTACTACTAATAATAATAATAATTGTCACACCTAATACTACTGTTGCTAGTTGATGCTACCAATCTGCTGGTTGGAAGGATATTTGCTTCCCTAATATTGCTAGTTTTAGGATTCCTAGGCAAATGTTTCTTTGTTTTCTAGGTTGGTTTTATTGTATGCTAATTGTCACAAACTTTTGTTGCTAGTTTGAGGAGGCTGTTCTCGTTAATTAGGTTACTCAAGGGAGTCTATTCCCTTTATTTTATGTTCTATAAGCTTGTCTTGCTTTGGTTTGCTCAAGGGAGCCTATTCCCTTTAGCCGGATATGTATGTCCCTTTGTATTGTTGGTTTCCAGCTTGTACTACAAGCTTGTCTTGCTATTTTTTGATTTATACGATTCTTATATTTCATAAAATAATAATAATAATAATAATCACACCTCAATGGACGTCATGGCTGGTGTTGCATATGTGCGACGTCGCTATGATCATCTTTCTATATCAGGTTCGTCAAGAAAATATGAGTGGAAAGAACAAGAAATGCTTGTCCTTTATCAGTAAAAAAAAGAAAAATAGGAGTTACCAACTAGTATTTGAGTCACTAGGAGCTCTACCTGGTCTTAAAGTCTGAGTAAAGAGATTGATTGTGTAAAAGAAAAGTATTAGCTCTCCTAGTACATCTTACTTGGAGTAAGCTATATTTTTTATTTGTTTGATATAAACTAAGAAAATATTGTGTTTTTAAATTATTGGTCTGTCTCAAATTTAAAAAAAATCCTTTTTAGTAAGGAGATTCTTAGCTTATCAGATTAAAAACTTAAATGTTCTAATGTCTACATAAAAAACTATTTTTTATTTAATATTTGTACTATATCTTACATATAAGTTTATAATCTTGTAATTAAAAAAATATTTTTTTTTATTTTAATATCAAGATTATGTTTCAAATATAAGTTCATGATCCGGTAATTTTTTTTTGTATTATTTCAATAACCATCTGAACCAATAACTGGAGACTTATATTTTTTTACCCTAACATTTGTTTTTGACATTGATTTTTTTGTTTACCCGCGGCGACAAGCAGTTAACAAATCTAGTAAAAGCCGAGCCTGAATGGCACTACCTCCCCCGCTGTTTCTTCTTCTTTTGAAAAAACGTAATCAAATTACTCTGAAAAATGATTTGCTTCTTCGTTAATCTATAATTTCAGAGTTTAAGCTGATGAATCAAATCACTTTTCATTGAATTTTTTTAAAGTAATTCACAACACAGAATAATTTTGTTACCGAAAATCACAAAATTAAAGTTCAAAATACATATTACAATCACAGACAAACTCTTTCATCTAAAGAAGAAATAAGTTATTCATATTTCCTCACACATGCAAGGAAATGAGGAAACTAGACACGAAGATTGCAGGAGACAGAACAAAGAAGAAACAGAAGGACGTGCACTCGGACGTTCATGCATGTATGGAAGCCACTGTTTCCATCACATTTCTTCTTCACTTTAACTAACATTTCTCACTTTCAATTTGAACCGTGCTGCTCCGTTAACCTCCTGATAGAAAGTCACAGTGTCTCCACTTCTGAGGCCAACATCGCGAGCAATATCATACCAACCTCTTCTAAATACAAGGCTTCCTCTTATGGTTGAGCAGTGAATTGTCACTGGGTCCGGTAAACGGGTTCCTGCAGCTGGCTGAACAAAAACCATGGTGGACAATTCTATTGTCCGGGCACCATGGAAAGGTGGCAAGGGTTCCAGGTTAGAATCAGGTGGTAGCACCAATCCTCTCTCAATATCAATAGAGGTGAGTTTCTTTGTGAAGATTTCCATAGCTAATTAAAATGCTATGATCAGGTTAAAGAAGGTTTTCTGTATATGTAGTGACTGGCGTAGTAGGTATTTATAGAGAATTCCCATAACAAGCTGGTCCATACTTTAAGAAAAATCTATATAGTTTGAACAAAAAAGATATATATGCTTCGATCATTGATGGGTGGAAGGCTGCCAAATTCTGCTTTACTCAAGAGTGATGATCAGAATCTATGTAAAATTATATGGAAGGACAGTCCATGGAGAAACAAGACTACAGGGCCAAAACTTCCACTAGCCCTTCCAAATTTTGTCGTTACATCTTACGAGGATTCTTCTCTGTGTATTCGGATTTGCTGGTAAATGTAATCTGCTAAAGTTCTTGAATCAACTTTAAGTAGAGTTCTATACAATTATAATTATATTCGAAAGTAATTCTTATTTAATTTATTGCAAAGCTAGAAAGATTTGGATCGTGGAATATTTATTTTCAAATCAATAGTCCATTGAAGAAAGTTTTAGGCCAAGGGGCATGAAGTTTAATAATTAGTTCTCTCGAAAGGTTTTGAGATGCTAGAAAATATTTATTAGATAGAATAACACTCAACAAATAATTGTTTTCTCTTGTTTGATATACTTCGAATTGAACTAGATAATCTGTCTTATTTAAAACAAACAAATTAAATTTTGAGACTAATAATTGTTTTCTCCTGTTTGATATACTTCGAATTGAACTAGATAATCTGTCTTATTTAAAACAAACAAATTAAATTTTGAGACTAAGATAATAATAATCTTTCTGTTGACCTATATCAATCGCTAACCTAACCCGTGACTTGAACCTAGTCTCAAATCAACTTTCTAGTGGAGTTTTAAAACTATAATAATAATTATTTTTATTATTATATTGATCCGAGTTTATGATTAATGAGGAACATGACCCGAGTTTGGTTGATCAGGCTTGGTCCCTAGTCAACACACAAGTTGCGTTTCAAAATTGTGATGATAACTATTTTTATTTTAAGATTAACTTAGGTTAATAGTCAACACGACTCATAACTTGAACCTGACTCTAGATCGACTATCAAATTGAATTTTAAAATTATGATAATATTCTTTTTTATTTTTATATTGACTTGAGTTAATGATTAATTCGACTTGAGACTTGTGCTTGGCCACGAGTTGATTCTCGTGTTGAATTTTAAAATTATAATAATTATTATTTTTATCATTGTGTTTACTTAAATCAACTAGATTAACTCTTGTATGGAGCTTTGGACAAGGTTGTGCTATCCTTTTTAGTGGTATTTACTTAAATTAACTAGATTAACTCTTGTATAGAGCGTTGGACAAGGTTGTGCTATCCTTTTTAGTGGGACAAAACAAGTATATAACAAAATTGATTTTTGTATTTTCCAAAAGTTAACCAAATTAACAACTTCAAAAAAAATTATTTTATCCTGTACACTTGAATATTATATATTCAATGTTGAAACCCATGTTACAAATGAACTAAACTTTCTACAGCTTGCATTGCATGGCCCAACTAAAGGAAGAAGAACAGTTATATATTGACTCTACCTATTCTTGCCAGATAGAGATAATTTTTCTCAACTGCTGATACGGGACAGAAACTAGACACAGTGATTGCAGGAGACAGAACAACGGACGTTCATGCATGTATGAACTATGCTCCTCTGTTAACCTCCTGATAGAAAGTCACAATATCTCAACTTCTGAGACAGCATAGTGAGCAATTTCATACCAACCTCTTGTAAATGCAAGCTTTCCTGTTCTGGTTAAGCAGCGAAGTGTCACTGGATCCGCTAAACGGGTTCCTGCAGCTGACTCCATGGTTTGAACTGACGATATATTGTCAACAATTAATGATTTTCAAAAGCAATTTCTTTTCTGTCGAATTGGTCTTAGGGTTTTGGGATAGAAATGCTAGTTCGTAACCATCTCCAAGATATTATCCATATGGCCCTTTCAGTGAGTGATGGATCAACATTCCTTTTTTAATAATAAATGACATCTATGTGGCCTGTTCATCGTTTGGTTTTTCTGCTGTGGACGATTAATTGGTCAATAAATAGCATTGAATAAAGAGAGAATGAAGTTAGTACAATTTATGCACTAAAGGTGATAGGTGTTTTGAATCACTTATTTTGTAAAAATAATAACAATTTTCAATAAATCTATTTTTATATATGACACCATCTCTAAACGAATGTTGCCGTAGTCGAGCTTCATACATGCGAGACTTTATTTGTGCGGCGAAGATACAAATTTCCCTATACTGTTTAATTGCCGTGTCTCGCAGGCTGTAGCCATCCCAATATTAAATCGTTTCAGGAAAAAGTTGGCAATGAGTTTGCCGTTGTCTAAAATTCAACAGTGTGTTCTTCCAATGGTCTAAAACAATCCAAATAGTCAAATTTTAGAGCGAAGTGCGGGCATCAATATTAATAAAAAAGGACCTAGTTAGTTTCTTCCTAATTATGTTCTCAAGTCAGCCGACAAACAAAAATCCTGATGTTTAAAGGTTGATCAAAAGATCTCTTTCTGTCTAAAGGTCCCCCACTTCGTTTATTGGTGGGCATCGAGGTCTCTCATTTATTTGGCTTGCAACTTATTACCATAAGAACCAACCATCAGGGCCACTACCTCCCAAACTTCAAACGTGGTGCCAACTTTTTATGCACAATAAAATTACTATTTTCGCCTTAGAATAAAAAACTCTTATGCTTTTTCCTTAAGAGTGTTTTTGTCCTTCATTTTTTTTTGGAATAGTTAAATTATTTGATTCCCTTTGAAAAAAAAAAACAATAAAGGGCATCATAATCATTTTATGTTGTTTTGTTTGTAGATTTCGAGGACAAACCCATACATATTATTATATTATTATAATTGATATACATTAAATATTATTGAAAAAAACATATTAGTGTGTGGACAATCTCCATGCTGTTTAGGTGGCACATGAGGGTCCTTTTAACTATCAAATACAATCTTTCAGGGTAGTGTTTAAAAGTTTTTAAAGCTCTTTATATGGTGGTGCAACGCATGTAATAGAAATGTCACTGGTTTGATGTTTGAGATCTTTATTTTTTTTTTCATTCTTCTCCACTTCAAAATTTATGCAACCCATACAAAATTTTATAGCAGTTTCTTTAATTTTTTTTCTTTATATTTGATTCATATTATTTTGATTAATATCTTTTTTTATCTTAGAATCAGCTATGAAATTACAAGTGTTTTCCAATTTAACCCTTGCTATTTTTTAATCTAAAAATAATCTATCAAATTATAATTTATTTTTCAATTTCATCCCCCTAATATTTTTAAATATATAGATAATTTATCAAATTATAATTTTTTTTTAATTTGATCCCCTATTATTTTTTAATATATAAATAATATATTAAATTATATATTTGTTTCAATTTCACCACCCTATAACTCTTTTATTTTTCAAATTTGACCATCATCTTTTAGTTGCTATTTATTTTGTTTGCAGTCATTTATTTAATTGGTTTTTTATAAAAAAATTCATTATCCTTGGGTTTTTTTTCTATCAAGTTTTATCTCCATTGTTTTTGTTGCCTTTTCTTTTGTAAGTATTTTTTATTAATATTTTCCCATGATTTTATCTTTTAAAATTGAATTTGTTGACAGTTAAGCTTCATCATTGAGTCCAGATTTGGAATTTCATAAGTTGTGGGTTTTGGAAATTAAATTAGGTTTAGTAAGTTAACTCAAGTTTGCTTCTTTTTTTTTAAGTTGATTTTTTCTTATTTTTTATCCTTTTTTTTGTTTTTTGGTTTTATGGTTTGATTCTATTGGGCTAATTAAAATAATTTATCATTTTGTAATCTATAAATAATTTATCAAATTAAAATATTTTTTAATTTCACCCCTATGATTTTTAATCTTTAAAATTTTGTTCTTATTCTTTTAATTGCTATTTTTTATTTGAATTTCATCCTTCTTATGCTTTTTTGTTTCAAATTTTATCCTCATTCTTTTTTTTTTTTGCTATTTTGTGTGCATTTGCAAGTTTTTTATTAATACTTTTTAATGATTTCATCATTAAAAATTAAATTGATTGAAAAATTAGACTACATTTAGAAAATTCACCTGAGTTAAATATTAGAATTGATGTATGAGGTTTACCTAAGCTTGCTTCTTCTTTTTTTTAAATTTTTTTTTAAAGCTTATGTTTTCTTCTTCTTCCTTCTAAGTTTTTCTTTGCTATTCTCTTAGGTTTGCCTAATGTTAGGTCTATTCTTTTTGCCTTTTTTTCCTTTGTTGTATTTTTCTATGGGTTTAATTTTTATTGTTGTATTTTTTTTGTATTGTTTAGATTATCTATTGAATTAATAACTCGAGACTTTTTTTTTACCTAACATATTTTTTACATTGATATATATATATATATATTACTCTCGGCAACGCGCAAGTAACAAATCTAAGTAAAAGCTGAGCCTCAATGGCACTGACTCTGAAAAATGACTCGCTTCTTCTTTAATATATAATTTCAGTTTAAGCTGATGAATCAAATCACATTTCATTAAAGATTTTAAAGTAATGCACGACACATAATAATGTTTTTGCAAAAAATCACAAAATTAAAGCTCAAAATACATATTAAAATCACAGACAAACTTTTTCATCTAAAGATGAAATAAATTATTCATATTTCCTCACACATGCAAGGAAGTGAGCAACAAACAAAAATAGCAGATCATTAGGTGATCATGGATTGGTTCTTAATGTAGTATATATAGTAGGAGAAAACAAAGCACAAGCATGCTGCACCTCAGCCACTAAAAAATAAAAAATGGCAAATCATAAGGTGATCATGGAAGACTAACAGGAACACACAAGTAATTATTACAAATGAACTAAACATTCTACAACTTCCATTGCATGGCCCAACTAAAGGGAGAAGAACAATTATATATTGACTCTACGTATTGGATAGAGATAATTTTTCTCAACTGCTGACACCGGACAGAAACCAGACACGAAGATTTCAGGAGACAGAACAAAGAAGAAAAAAAAGGACGTGCACTCGGACGTTCATGCATGTATGGAAGACACTGTTTCCCTCACATTTCTTCTTTACTTTAACGAACATTTCTCACTTTCAATTTGAACTGTGCTCCTCCGTTAACCTCCTGATAGAAAGTCACAGTATCTCCACTTTTGAGGGCAAAATCGCGAGCAATGCGAAACCAACCTGTTTTAAATACAAGGCTTCCTCTTATGGTTGAGCAGTGAATTGTCACTGGTTCCGGTAAACGGGTTCCTGCAACTGACTCAACTATGGTAGACAATTCTATGGTCCCTTGAAGATGTTGCAGGGGTTCTAGGTTAGAACGGGGTGGTAGCTCCAATCCTCTCCCAAAATCAATATGGGTGAGTTGCTTTGTGAAGATTTCCATGGCTAGTGAAAACTAATGCAATGAAATAATTAGGTTATAGAAGGTTTTATGTATTTGTAGTGACAGGGGGTGGCAAGTATTTATAGAGAACTCAGCAGTGATCTTATGGTAAGCCAGCTAGCTTGTTGCGTGATGTTGTGTTTCACTCTGTATTTATTATTTATTGCTGTATAAACTTATTCGACATATAATTAATTGTTCTAGAAAAAATTGAATTCCCATGATTTTTTAGTCAATCATTTCAGTAAGAAAAATCTCCATAGTTTGAACTGACGATATATTATCAACAATTAATGTTTTTCAAAAGCAATTTCTTTTCTGTCGAACTGGTCCAAGGGTTTGAACTGACGATATATTATCAACAATTAATGTTTTTCAAAAGCAATTTCTTTTCTGTCGAATTTGTCCAAGGGTTTTGAGATAGAAATACTAGTTAGCAAATATCTCCAAGATATTATCTATGTGGCCCTTTCGGTGAGTGATGGATCAACTTTCATTTTTTTTTATATAATTAATATTATCTATGTGGCCCGTTCATCGTTTGGTTTTTCTGCTGTGGATGATTAATTGGTCGATAACTGGCATTGAATAAAGAGAGAATGAAGTTAGTACAATTTATGCACGAAAGATGATAAGTGTTTTGAATCACTTTCTGTCAAACATTTGCTTCCAGCTATACATCCCTCGACCATTTCAAGATCGGAAAAAAATATAAGACTATCTCTAAACGAATGTTGCCGTAGTCGAGCTTCATACATGCGATAGCCAATTTGTGTGACGAACTCGCCAATATTAAGCGAGAGTTTAGGTGGTTATTATTTTTATTTTTTTTAAATTTAAAGAAACCCAATTTTTTAAAAAGCATATTTTATTTATCTAGATATACGAGTAAAATTCTAAATGTTTTAGATTTTTATAAGAGATATAAACTCTGACTTAAACTTGAAATTTGCTATATAAATTTTAAACTTTTTATTATCATGTTATGTTTTTTGGTGATTATTAATAATACATGTGTACAAAATAATTTTTCAAATAAATTAATCATATAAATAAGTAACTTACCTAACAGTTTTTGTTGAGTTATTCTTTAAAAGATTATCAAAAGCTTTTTGACTAGAGACTCAACCTAATCGCATCTTAAAATTTTAAGTTAAGTGGTTATTTATAATAGCATTTGACATATTATTAAGATTGTTTTTTGGATTCCATTAGAAGGCCTTGTACGTTATATAATTATAAATTTTAAACTTGGAAAGAACTACTTATTAAATACAATTTTTTAAACTATCTATCCTTTATGTATATAAAGGATAGATGGTTAAAAAATTTGTATGTCTATAAAAAATTATATTAGTGTTTATAATAAAATTTTTCTGCTTAATACTAATTAATAAGGCCTATTAATAAATGCTACAAGATCTTGTATATATATAAAAATTATCCACATGAGATCGTTGATTTATAAAGTCTCTCTGTTTTTGTTTTAAACAAGTGTGGTAGTAGCATTCGAACTTTATAATTTCAAGATAAGTTCATTAGTGTGCCGGTCCAAGTACTGAACCATTTAATAACCACTTTTTTTTTTAATGAAATACTAATGATTTATTAAGCACTGTTATAGTTATTAATAACATGACTTAACAGAAAAATATAAATAGTATGCGAAGTCAGGAAACTTGCAACAAAACAAAAGACACGTAATCACATACATGAAAAATAAAACTGAATAAAAGCTAAAGCCAGGCCACTGGATCAATATCTCCAAAATCTGCTTGCTTGGCCAGACCATCTACAACGTCATTCTTCTCTCAATGAACACGTTGAGAATCAACGCTAGAGAACTATTTGCATGTATTGAAAATAACATTAAACGCTCCTTGCAAGCGCCAAATACACATTATTATATTTTAGTCAAATCTTACTCGGTAATTATAAATTATTTATAATATTTATTTTTATATTTTTAAAACATTAAAAAATATATTTTTTATAAAAAAATATGCTTAAAAAATTGTTAGAATTTAGTTGTATGCATGAAAATAAAATATATATTTTTTAATTTTTTAAAAAGAAATTGTTATAAAAATTTTAAGATATTTTTTTTAATTTTTTAAAAATATTTTGAAGAAAATAAGGTATTTTAATACTAGATCTTCATCTTATAATATAAATAAAAGTTCCCTTAATTACTTTTTAATTTTTTAAAAAATTATATATTATTATATTATTATTAAATAAAAAATAGACTAGTTCAGCCCAACTCAGTTCAATTAGACTGATTTATGGCACAACAAACCCTTAATATTTTTTTTAGGATGGGTTAGACTCAGTCTCATTATAATAAGTGATATACTCAAATAAAAAATACAATAATTTTTTAAAATAATTTTATTATTATGTATAATTTGCTTAGGAGAAAGATACCAAGATTTTTTTTTTTTAAATATACTCTTGAATGAATGAAAAATGCTAGGATTATTTTTTTAAATGGTTTTATTGTGATAAATAATATATTTAGAAGAAAAATACAAAGATCTTTCGAAATAATTTTATTATAATAAATAACATGTCCATGTGAAAAATAAAAAAAATTAAATGAAAAATATAAAAAAATTTAGAATAATATTATTATTGTAATGAGTATCACGTTCAAATAAAAAATAAAAAAATATTTGAAAATAATTTTATTATAATGAATGATATAACTCATCTGCATAAAGCATTTGGCTATGGGGTGGCATATATCACTTTTCCGATATGCTATTGGGGATTTGTTGCTAAAGTTTTCATGATTGAAGTGGGTCCATCTGGGTACGGTTTCCGAGATTCCAGCTGATCAGGACTTGAAGCATTTGTACGTGTAACAGTCAAGCCTTAGAAGCAATATTAAGAATTATTTCCGCAGAAGAAAAGATAATTGGAGGGCCGACTATGTATATCTGTTCATATTGGGCGGTCCATGTTCATGCCTGCACGAGAATTCCGAGAGGCTTCACCAGCTCCGTATAATTGAGAGGGGCCAAGGGAAATTGTCCCTTGTCGCTGCTGCTCAAAACTGCAATCGTTGCTGTCAAATCATCGGGAAACACACTTACTAGATTGCGACTTGGATACGAGAGATGGATTAAATAATCGCCCAGCAGCAATCAATCTTGGAATACCTGACAAATGGGTAGAAGGGCCCGTCTGCTGAGATAAAAGGAACCACCGCCATGGCAGGGATCCACCTTTTTTTTTTTTTAAGTGTCCAGATTAATTTATATTTATCTGAATTGATTTTATAAATTTTAAAATTAAAAATTTTATAAAGTTTAAATAATTTTAAAATTTATAAAATTTTAACTAATAATTTTTATAAAATAAATTTAAAATTTAATCAATTAAATAGATTAATTAAGCTATTTATAACTGTCCTTACAAAACAAATTTAAAATAATATTATTTTAAATCATGATTTATTTTATTAAAAATTAAAATAATATTATTTTTTAATATTTATATGTAAAACCATAATTAACTCAAATCGGTGAATCAATTTATAAATTAATCTATTAAATTAACTGGATTTAACTAAAAGAATTGATAAGTTATTATTTATAAAACATGGCTCTACTAAGTGGCAACATGGTATTTAATTATCCTATTAATTACTATTTGACCAAAAAAGGTTTTTCCAGCAATAGGATTGGTAACAGTCAATCTTTCAACGCTCGGGTTATTCACTAGTTGACCTCTCAATTTTAACAAACCAGCTATCCCAAACAAACATAGTTTGACTTAGAGATTTATCAACTTTTTTTTTCTCCCTTTAACACCAATTATTTCATGATGTTTTACTTAATAATACTAATTTAATAATAGTTTTAACTATTAAAATATAATTTTTTATGACATATGATTAGTACTTAAAAGAGTATTTTTTATCAAGTTTTTATGTCATTATTTTGTATTTGAAGTATCAATAACTTTTTAACTAAAACATGTTTTATAATAATATATCTAATAATATAAGATACCTTTAATTTATGGTAAATATTCATTTTAAATACAAGCTTATCACATAAATGGAGCTGTAGATATCATATTTAGATCTACTTTATATGGATGGAAAGGTAAGATATAGGCCTACAACTTTCATATGGAACCCAAGATCTAAAAAGGTTATTTTGAAGTTCAAATTATAGCAACAACAAAGAGGTCCAAATCTGTCTTACAGCTCGAGTACTGTTCAGCATTTGGCCCATATCTGGAGTTCTAAAAGTCCAAACGACCTCAATTTTTTACAGAAAAAAGCATAGACAATATCCTACAACTTTCATGTTTTCAAGTGGCTCTAATTTTGA
>NW_011501683.1:24625-34176 GCF_000495115.2 Populus euphratica
CCGAACTCGCCAATATTATGCAAGAGTTTTGGTGGTTATTTTTTTTTTGTTTTTGGATTTGAAGAAACCCCATTTCTTGAAAAGCATATTATCTATGTGGCCCCTTCGGTGAGTGATGGATCAACTTTCATTTATTTTTTTTTACAATAAATATTATCTATGTGGCCCGTTCATCGTTTGGTTTTTCTGCTGTGGATGATTAATTGGTCGATAACTGGCATTGAATAAAGAGAGAATGAAGTTAGTACAATTTATGCACGAAAGATGATAAGTGTTTTGAATCACTTTCTGTCAAACATTTGCTTCCAGCTATACATCCCTCGACCATTTCAAGATCGGAAAAAAAACATAAGACTATCTCTAAACGAATGTTGCCGTAGTCGAGCTTCATACATGCGAGAGCCAATTTGTGTGACGAACTCGCCAATATTATGCGAGAGTTGAGGTGATTATTTTTTTTTTTTTGAATTTGAAGAAACGTGATTTTTTGATAAGCAGATTTTATTTATTTAGATGTTCGAGTAAAATTCTAAATGGTTTAGATTTTTATAAAAGATATAATTCTAACTTGAATTTAAGATTTACTATGCAAATATTAAATTCTTTATGATTTTAAATCCTTTATCATCATACTATGTCTGTTGGTGATTATTAATAACACATGTACAAAATAATTTTTCTAATAAATTAATTATATAAGTAAATAACTCACCTAACAGTTTTTATTGAGTTATTCTTTAAAAGGTTATCAAAGGCTTTTTGACTAGAGACTCGACCTAATTGCATCTTAAAATTTTAGGTTAAATGGTTATTTATGATAGCATTTGACATGTTACTAAGATTGTATTTTGGATTCCATTAGAAGGCCTTCTATGTTATATAATTATAAATTTTAAACTTAGAAATAACTACTTATTAAATACAATTTTTTAAACTATCTATCCTTTATGTATATAAAGGATAGATGGTTAAAAGATATGCATGTCTATAAAAAATTATATTAGTGTTTATAATAAAATTTTTCTGCTTAATACTAATTAATAAGGCCTCATTAATAAATGCTACAAGATCTTGTATATATATAAAAATTATCCACATGAGATCGTTGATTTACAGAGTCTCTCTGTTTTTGTTTTAAACAAGTGTGGTAGTAGCAATCGAACTTTATAATTTCAAGATAAGTTCATTAGTGTGCCGGTCCAAGTACTGAACCATTTAATAACCACTTTTTTTTTTAATGAAATACTAATGATTTATTAAGCATTGTTATAGTTATTAATAATGTCTCACATAAAAAAAAATACGCACGGCGTCGGCTCCAATGATTTTTCATTGTTATGATTTGATTTGATCTTGTTGGATTCGTTAGGAGTCGCCACCTAGTATTTAATTAATTCTACTAAAAAATCTAAGTATATTAATTTTATCAAAGATTTAAGATTAATAGATTGATTGTGATGAAAAAAAAATATTATTATTTCTAATATATGTATCTGAGATAAACTATATTAATATTTTAAATATAGTTTAAAGATTTTGATAAATTTCTAACCGGTAATCTATCCATGGCTCCAGGTAAAAATTTATTTGTGTGAATAAATCTTGTTTTTTTAAATTATTTTTATTTCTGTGAATAAATCTTGTTTTTTTAAATTATTATGGGCTTTTAAATTTATTATGGGCTCATGCATCAAAATTAATTCTTATTGAAGGGATCCATGTAGATGCCTTAACAGAGTTCACATATCATAGAAGGCAGATGCGTTTTCCACATTTTATGCATCATTGTGAAAAATACTCTTATTTAAAATTGATGGATATTCAAAATATTTCTTAGAATTTTATGGTTAATTTCTGATATTTAAATACCAATCTACTCGTAGGTCTAACATTTATACGAGAACATTTAAACATTAATTCTTATAAAATAAAAATTATGAATTATTTAAATATAGGTTAAATTCTCAAGGATTCAGTATAAATCTAAAATATACATGCAAATATATATTTTTAAATTTTTATATGGAAATACTAAAAGATATTATTTTTATTTTTATTTTTGAGAAACTTGGCCATATGCAATTAAAAAAATTTAATTATTTTTTAAAAATATTTAAAAAAAGATGTAAGAAAAATGCAAACACACATTCTTTTTTATTATATTGCTTGCACAACCTACAATTATATTTTTTTTTTTACAAATTGCCAACATTCAACATAATTCAAACACACACATTAAACACTTGTAATTTACAAAATAGACCTTCCAAAATCTCCAAATTAAATCTAGAGAAATTCCTGGAAACTCAAGAACAATGCTGGGAAGCTTTGGGAATTATAGGAATAGCAACGACACGAGCGTCTCATGCTTCACTGCCACTTGCAGCGTGCAAACCCACATGCCATTACTATTAAAGCATAAAAAAAGAAGGGATCAAATAGATCTCCTCCTTTTCTCCTTTCCTATGTTGGTAGTGGGGACCAACACTACCTACAAAACCAAGAAAAATCCACAAAGCAGTCATTTTATTTTTCTTTCTTTTTTCTTTAAATTTGTTTGCCTCTTTCTCTCTCTCTCCACTTATCTTCTCTTCGTCTTTATAGGTTTAATGCCACCATTGTTTACTACTATCTTAACAGATGGAGATGGGAGGAGAATATGCCATTGCAACTAGTAGCACTTCAATACATGCGAGATGGGATCTTGGGGCAAGCAAACCTATCTACGAGATGCATAACATCTTTTTCTTTCTACATGTCCTTGCGGCGCAACCTACCATTGCTAAAGGAAGTAGATCGAGATTAGAGAATGTCTATCATTGCTCTCCTTCTCTATTGGAATCTCAATACAGTTGGTAATGGAGGTCCTCGACTAGAAAGAGATCTGTTGTTACTCAATTTTGAACCCCATGTGTTGGAGACAGTGTATACCTCTCTGTTATTACTTCACCCACAAGGGTGCCACAAGATCTATATGTTTGATGAGAGGCAAATTGCAATGATGAGCCTAGAAGTCTTGACAACATAAAGGAAAGTAAATGCGTGTTGCCAAAGTAAAAAAGGGGGGTTTCTGTTGGAAGTGTGGGTTGCTAGTTTAGGTTGTGACCACGATAAAAGGTAAAAGAGAGATAGGTGTTGGTGAGGGATACACTGGCTGGGTGGTTAGCCAGAGGTGATGGGGAGGATGACTAAGAAGGAAAGAGAGATGACACTCCTCCCTCTCCTCCATAATGGCTAGTTTTTAGGTTTAGGTGCCAGGGTTAGGTTTTTCTTATGCATGGGAGATTTGGAGAGAAAAATAAGGGAATATTTTTTTTTCTAGTTCTTTAAAATTTTGTCTTTTTTGTTGGTGTAACCACCTATCTATGTGTTTTTTATTTTGGCTTAAAGGTAAAGCAAACCAAGATTAACCATTGGATTTCAAGAATAAATCTCAATCGTTTATTTAATAACTGGAGGCAAATCAAAGAAAAATTGTCCATTGTATTAAAAAAATGAGTTTCTTGATGAGAGGGTTTTCAATTTTTTTTTAAGTTGTCTTAGCCTTAATTAACGTTGTTATATATTTATCATGATACATTTTTTTTCTAACCCCATTTAAATACCTAAATATTATTATAATTTGTTTTGTACAAAACAATAGTCTGACTCTAGAGTGAAATGCAAGCACTGAGACTATTAATCATTAGAGTCTTTCCCTTTCACATGTATACTTGGAATGCAGGAATGCAATCTACTTAAGGAAAAAAAAGACCTAGTCTTTCAAATTATGTTCTTAAGTCGGCTGACAAATGACACAACCAAAATATTGATATCTTCTTTCAAGTGCAAGAATGTTGAAGTAAAAATTAACCCGGAAAGTTCGGGGTCGAACCACAAGGAGCTTAATTTAACAATAAAATAATACAATAACAACAACAATAATAATAATAGAAAAAGAAGAAGAAGAAGAACTTGATGAGAACTTTGAGATGGAAATGTAAGGATTAAACAATGATAACAACAAATGTCATGGATTACTGCCAGATTCTGTTCTCTAAAATGATTTTATCTCACTTCAAATCTTTCATCAAAGTTGTAGTCTAGGACACGTAGATGAATTTTGGCTTTTGAATTGCTTGATTTTGAGCATTTTTAACTAACAAGCCCAAGTACTCCATTGCTTCATCAAGGTCTTTATCTTAAAAAGTTTCATTACATATCAATTCCATCATTTGCCTATCTTTAGGTGTTAACCCTTCATAAATATATAAAATCAATCTTCATATTTGAAAACCATGATGAGGGCAAGTATTAAGTAAGTCTTGATATCTATCCCAACATTGGTAAAATATTTCTCCTGGTTTTTGAGTGAAAGTGGTGATTTGTCTTTTAAAAGAGTTTATTTTGTGAGAAGGAAAAGACTTCTTTAAAAACTGTTGTTATATTTTATCCCAAGCACGAATGGATCCTGATCTCAAATTTTATAGCCATGTTTTAGCTTTATCTATTAATGAAAAAGAAAAAAGCTTTAATCTGATATTGTTCATACTACAAGTTGAGTCATTATAGGTGTTCCAGACCTCCTGAAATTCCCTTAAATGTAAGTATGAATTTTTTAAATTTAAGCCATGAAAAGAAGGTCAAAGTTGAACAATGTCTAACTTAAAATTAAAATAAGATGTATGAGGAGGGAAAACTATGTAAGATGGTGCTCTTATTCTTATAGGATTCATGTGGTCTCTAAGTATTTTTACTTGATTATTCTCATTATGAAGTGATTGGTTATCTTTTTTGGCCATATTTTATGAAAATGATAATGATACCGTATAAAGTCTACTATTTAATATACGTGACCAAACTCTCATACACATGTAGAAAGATGGAAGAAAAGAAAAAAAATAAACAAAGTTAAATACAAGAAAAGTGAAAAGATAAAATAAAATAAATACTATAATTTATACAAAACTTACCTCCAATTCATTTCTACCTATGCAAGGCTGTCGCTGTCCATCGCTGCCGAATTCTAGGCAATATGCCTTTGTTGGCGCATCCCTGCGCCTAGAGCCTTAACACTTGGTCTATTTAACGAGAGAAACAATGGGAATCAGACTAACTACGTTGTAGCGGAGCTTAACTCGTGGTATGACAAAAAAGTTAATATTTTTTTCAGGTACAGGAGTATCAAAAGTAATAAATAAATTACCAAAATCAGAATTGAATAACAAAGAAATTAATTGTATAAAATATAAATAAGAACAACAAGAAAAAGAATAATAGTAATAGTAATAGTAGTTTTAAAAATAATACTAATAATAGTAATGGTAATAGTAATAGTAATAGTAAAAATAATAGTAATAGTAATAGTAGTTGTAAAAATAAAACTAATAATAGTAATGGTAATAGTAATAGTAATAGTAATAGAAGAAGAAGAAGAAGAAGAAGAAGAAGAAGAAGAAATTGATGAGAACTATGAGATGGAAATGTAAAGATTAAACCATGATAACAACAAATGTCAAGGTTAGAGGATTCACTAATGATATTTCAAACAAGTATAGTATAAACTCTAATTATTCAATTAGAAATCACACACAAAGGAGGTTCCAATGAGATTATAAATTGTTAACATGGCAAATACCTCCTTTTATAGGCTAAAATTAGGAACTATTGATTTGATAACTAGTTCATGAGTGGTGGCTAACTCTTGAATTAATGACAATCCTTATCTTCTTATATGAATAAAACATCATTAATTGATTGAGCAATGAAAGTGCCAAGTATTTGTTGTACCAAGTGTTATACAACACAAATATAGATTAACCACTGAACAAGCAAAGTATTAAAGGTAAACAAGATAACAAATACAAAACATGTTAGTATCAAACATTAAAGTTCATATTGAGTTTACACTGTACTTATTCTTACACCATTAGTATAAGCTTTTCACCTTGACAGAATAAACTTAGCTCAACATAATGAAAGAAAGAAACATAAATAAACAAAATAAAAATATAAATAAGATAAAAGTTAACTAAGTAAAAGGAAAGGAAAGGAAAGACATAAACAAGATTTAATGAAAGTAAAAATTAAGTATTACAAAAATACAAAGAGAGAAAGCAAGAGCAGGATCTTAATCTTCAAACCAAAATGCCCAAATACATGGCAAATACCTCCTTTTATAGGCTAAAATTAGGAACTATTGATTTGATAACTAGTTCATGAGTGGTGGCTAACTCTTGAATTAATGACAATCCTTATCTTCTTATATGAATAAAACATCACTAATAATATCAGAATTTGAACCAGACTTCCACATGAAAGTTCTAGAAAATCATCTCAGCTTTTTAGAAAAAAAATTGAGGTAATTTGAACTTCTAGAACTAGAGATATGGGTTGAACACTGAATAGTATCTTGGCTGCAAGACATATTCGGACTTATGTTGTTACTATGATTTGGACTTCCAAATAGCAGAATTAAGTCTTGACTTCCATGAAAGTTTTAGGCCTATGTCTTAGCTTTCCATCCATATAAAGCATACCTAAATCTGAGATCTACAACTCCAGATATGACCCAATTACTGAACAGTGTTCTAGTTTAGACTGCACCGGCATCTCTTTTCTAAGTTTGGCTCTCTCTTTATCGTTTCAATTTCAATACTTCAACTCATCAATCAATCCTTTCATTTATATTATAGGCATGCATTTAGAATGAACATTTACTATGAATTACATGTATCTTATGGTATCAAACGTGTTATTATAAAACATGCTTTAGTTACAGATTTATTGATACTTTAAGTGCAAAATGATGATATAAAACTTTTATAAAAATACACTTTTGAGTACTAATCAACAAACAAAAATTCTTATTTTCAAATGTTGATAAAAAGGTCTCTCTCTTTGTTTAAAGGTCTCTCTTTATCTCTTTGTTTTGTGGCTTGCTCTTTCTATAAACATCTCTCTGTCTTTTTCGCACTTTATTTATTAGCTTGCTCTCTCTCTAATTCTCTCTATAAGTCTCTCTCTTTTTTTTTACTTACTACTTTTTACCATATGAACCAGCTATAAGGGCCATTACCTCCCAAGCAAGACACCACTTCATATGGGGACATAGAAGGTAAGAAAACCATAATAATAATTGAGTGGTGCGCTAAGCCTTCTAAGAGTGTGTTGGACAGGAAAGATTTTTGAGTATAATCATAAAATTATGATTATATAATTTAAAAATCACCATCTAGTATTATGGTTGCTAAAAAACCTATGTTGTGCGAGGGTCTAAGAGTGCAAAAGGAAGATTCATCACCCTTAGTGCATCCTACCAAATATAGGTCACATTGTTGTTTGATTAGTTTTTTGAGGTTGTGTTTCTATTTATAGGTCGTGTTTTTGTCTATTGATCTTGTCTAAGTTTCAAGATAAATCCTATCTGTTCAAAAGTCTAAATTCTAGCATTATATTTATTTTACACTTTGTAAAATTACACTTTATAAAGTAATTTTATACCACCAAATATTAAAGTATATAATTACATCATAACACTTTAAATGTAAAGTGAACATAATGATTAGTTAAGGGTTTATGATATTTTAGCCAAATCCTAATCGATAATTATAAACTACAACAAAATAAGAGATAGCGGATTGACTAGATCAAGATATGGCCAGTCTTTTTAAAAATGTTTCAAGTGAGGATTCAAAAACGCTCAAGATGAAAAAGAGCTATGGTTTGTAAAGAAAAAAAATGATCTTTGTAAAAGACTTTTTAAAGTGGTATGGTTGTACCACACAACTTGATTATTTGTAAAATTTAAAGATTTTAGAATAATTAAATTGTCATGGGTAATATATCCAGAAAAAAAAACATGGATTTTTTTTCCAAACATTGTCTCATTGTAATGGATGATTTATCCATGTGGAAAAATAAAATTTTTTTCGAGTAATCTTATTGTAATAAGCGACCTATCTAGGTGGAAAATGCAAAGGATTTTAAAATGGTCTTATTATTCTACGTGATATGCTTAAGTGAAAAATACAAAAATATTTCAAGGTGGTTTTATTGTAATTGGTAACTTGCCTAAATGCAAATATTTTTCAAAATGATTTTAGTGTAAAGGACATTTTCATGTGAAAAAATACGAAGACTTTTTAAAATAGTCTACGAAGACTTTTTAAAATAGTCTCATTGCAATAGGTGGTCCGTCTAAATGAAAATGTTTTTTTTTTTTTAAATAATCTCATTATAATAGATCCGTCTAAATGAAAATGTTTTTTTTTTAAATAATCTCATTATAATAAGTGATATGCGCAGATAAAAAATATAATGATTTTTCAAAATGATTTTATTGTGATGGACAATTTCCCTAAGAGAAAGATACCAAGATTTGTTTTTCTTAAAATAGACTCATTGCAATAAATGACTTGCATAAATGAAAAATACTAGGATTGGTTTTTAAAATGATTTCATTGTGATGGATGATATGTTTAGAAGAAAAATATAAAGATTTTTTAAAATAATTTTATTGTAATGAATGACCTATTCAAGTGAAAAATAAAAAATTTTCAAACTGATTTTATTGTAATGAATGACTTATTAAGTAAAAAATATATAAAAAAATTAGAATAATATCATTGTAACGAGTATTATGTTTAAATAAAAAATAAAAAAATATTTGAAAATAATTTTATTATAATGAATAATATAAATGATTTGCATAAAGGATATGGCTATGGGGTGGCATATATCACTTTTCCGATATGCTATTGGGGATTTGTTGCTAAAGTTTTCATGATTGAAGTGGGTCCATCTGGGTACGGTTTCCGAGATTACAGCTGATCAGGACTTGAAGCATTTGCACGTGTAACCGTCAAGCCTTAAAAGCGATATTAAGAATTATTTCTGCAGAGGAAAAGATGATTGCTTGGCCGACAATACTTTTGTTCATATTGGCCGGTCCATGTTCTTGACTGCATGAGAATACTGATAGGTTTCGCCAGCTCCGTTTAATTGAGAGGGGCCAAGGGAAATTGTCCCTTACTGTTGCTCAAAACTGCAAGCGTTCCTGTCAAATCATCGGGAAACATACTTACTAGATTGAGACTTGGATACGAGAGATGGATTAAATAATCCCCCAGCAGCAATCAATCTTGGAAGACCCGACAAAAGGGTAAAAGGGCTCTGTTTGCGGAGATAAAAGGAACCACCGCCATGACTGGGATTCCCTTTCTTTTTAGAGAAAAAAAGTATAAGTATTGAATAAGTTTATTTATCTTAATTAATTTTGTAAATTTTAAAATTAATAATTTTATAAATTTTTAATAATTTTAAAATTTATAAAATCCAGACTAATAATTTTAAAAAATATTTAAAATTTAATCAATTAAATTACATCTCTCAAAATTAATTAAACTACTTATATAGCTATCTTTGTGGAGCTAATTTAAGATACTATTATTTTAAACAAGCTATAAAAAAATCAAATGAAAAAAAAAACTTTGTATTTTTTTAAAAAATAATCAAAAAAATTAATTTTGATTTTGCTAATAAAACATTTACCGAATGTTTGATTTATTTCC
>NW_011501683.1:34667-35104 GCF_000495115.2 Populus euphratica
ACCGACCATTTAGACATAAATTGTGAAATGGTCAACTGTCAGTCAGCAATTCAACCATTGATTAGTTCATGAACGCTTTGTTTTGATAAAAATGATGTGAATTTTCGATTAAACTATTTTTGTATATGCAAGCTCTTTTCTGCATGCTATCACATCATCTAGACATAAAATGCTAAACCAAAACAGCTATGTATTATACAAGAAGCGAGGTAGTGCGCTCCCGCTCAAAATCTTTTCACGTTTATAAGGGCATAAATTTATTTGCTGCTATATATCGACCGACCATTTAGACATAAATTGTGAAACAAATCGGTAAAAGGGCCCGTCTGCTGAGATAAAAGGACCCACCGCCATGGCGGGGGTTCCCCTTTTTTTTTTTTTTTTTTTTTCATTTAATTTTTTTCCACCTTCACTTTTTATTCAAGTTCCTTTTTGTT
>NW_011501683.1:35114-35521 GCF_000495115.2 Populus euphratica
TTAATAATTTTAAAATTTATAAAATTTTAACTAATAATTTTTATAAAATAAATTTAAAATTTAATCAATTAAATTACACCTATTAAAATTAATTAAGTTATTTATAACTGTCCTTACAAAGCAAATTTAAAATAATATTATTTTAAATCATCATTTATTTTATTAAAAATTAAAATAATATTATTTTTTAATATTTATATGTAAAATTATAATTAACTTAAATCAGTGAATCAATTTATAAATTAATCTATTAAATTAACTGGATTTAACTAAAAGAATTGATAAGTTATTATTTATAAAACATGGCTCTACTAAGTGGCAACATGGTATTTAATTATCCTATTAATTACTATTTGACCTAAAAGGGTTTTCCAACAACAGGATTGGTAACAGTCAATCTTTCAACG
>NW_011500070.1:0-2815 GCF_000495115.2 Populus euphratica
GTAAAATTCACATCTGCTCAGAGTTTTCAAGAGAAAGGTAAGCTTTCATCTCAAACACAGCAAAATCTCAAGGGGCAATACAATACAAATACAAGTAATCTTGGAAGTCAACACATGGATCAAGTCAAATCAGTCATCACTCTTTGTAGTGGTAAGGTTATTCAAAAACCAATTCTTGAACCTTATGAGAAAGATGATGAGTCAATCTCTAAGGGTAAGGAAGGGGTTGAATCTGAACATTGCAAAAAAAAGACTGATTCCCCTCCAACACTTCTATTTTCTCATGCCATGACCAATTAGGAAGAAATCAAGGATGAAAAAGGCATCGAAAATATTAATGCGGATCTTTTATCAAAAGTGACAACAAATTCGACATTGACATCACACCAATCGATGATTACTTTCTTGATAAATCTCTACTTTCTCTTAGTTTAATGCATTGGTTTGTTAAAAATATCAATTTTCTTGCTTCAGGATTTTTTCTAGCTCACTAGAGTACTGGAGACAAAAGAAAATTTTTGAGCAACGTGCAAAATTTTTATTGGGATGACCCTTACTTATTCAATTATTGTCCTGATCAAATATTTCAAAAATGCATTCCCGACAATGAGGTAAGTAATTTCATTAAATTTTATCACTATAAGGCATGTGGGGATCATTTCTCATCAACAAAAAGGACTGTATAAATCTTACAAAGCGGATTTTACTGGCCTACCATATTCAAGGAATCACATGCATCCCGCAAAACCTATGGAAATTGTCAAAAGGTGGGATTTATTTCAAAACACAGAGAGTCTTTAGATAATCTTCTATTGACTCTTAAGTCTCATCATAGTCGAGATAAGCATCGTGCAATTCTTGACTTATGAACCCATTTTCATAAAGAACATGCTTGATATAATCTTGAGAATCTGACTAAAAAAGACCTTGTTTGCCAATTTTTAAGAAAACTGGATGAGAAGCCTGTCCCCGACCCATAGAGGGCGTTTAAGCCGTTCTTAGACGTAAAATCAAGGGAAGATGTGAGCCACAATCACAACCACCTATACATACATATATTTTTTTATAAATAAAGAGAAAGAGAGAGAGAGAGACTCCAACTAGCCTACATATAGGTGATATGATCGCCTTTTCAATTTCTCATCTATAAAATCCTCTCTTCCTTCCTTTCATTTCTACTCAAACCCATACATTTAATGAAAATAGAAGTGTGTAGAAATGACAAGTTCCTCAGGTCATCATATAAGAAATATTTGTGTTTTTGGTAGATCTAGTCTTGGAAAAGAAAAGGAGTTTTTAAAATCAGCAAATCATCTTGGTTAGGTGTTAGCTGAGAGAAAGATTCATTTAGTGTATGGGGGAGACAGTCTTGGGTTAATAGGAGGTGTGTCAATAGCTGCATTTTTAGGAGGTAGTCAAGTTTTGGGGGTCATTCCCGAAGCTTTAGCACAAGGGGACATCATTGGAAAAACAATTGGAGAGGAACTTCAGGTCTCCATAATGTTGGCTCAAATGAATCCAATGTTTAACCATGCTGATGCCTTCATTGCTTTACCAGATGGTCTAGGCACATTGGAAGAGATCTTTCATATTTTCTCTTGGGCCTAACTGCACATTCATCATAAACCCAGAGGTTTGTTAAATGTTAATGGTTATTATGATAAGTTTTTGTCTTTTCTTGATCATGTTGTGGAACAGGAATTTCTAACATCTTCTGCATGACAAATCATAATCTATGCTGCTATTGCTGAACAATTGATTGACTAATTACAATCTTTCATTCCTGTAATTGATCCCTTCATGAGTCGCATAAATTGGTTATCTAAGAAAAGTCGTAAAAAGCTTAGATTAGATTTGAGTCTTCATTCATAAATTTTTTGTGTCTTTTTGTTTTATTATTGTGTTTTGTTATTTCTTATTTTTGTTTAAGTGTGTTTCAGGTTTGTCAGTGTTCGTTATTTCAGGTGATATTTTCTATACTCTATCTTTCTACCTTAGAACATTGAGGACAATGTCTCATTTTGGTTGAGGGAAAAGGGTAGTAGTTGATAAAAAAAAAAAATTATTTTTCATTTCATAAAGCATGTGCATAATTGTTGTTACTAGAAAATAAAATTAACAAACTGTGTTTTCTATTTCATAAAGCATGTGCAAAATTGTTGTTACTATAATGATAGAGTAAAGGAGATCTTTTTATGACTCTTGAGATGCATCTTAGTAACCATTCTTAATAAGGTCTATCATAATACTTCTTGAAATATTGAGGTTTACAAACTCTTGCATTGTTACCACTTAATTCTGCTCATATACTCATTTAACATGTATTCTTAAACCTTACTTTACACACACATACACTTTAACATATCATTGTGGGTTGCACATTGGATTATTACATTATTTATGTTCTTTTATTAAAGGTAACAACAAAGGGAAATGGATAATATATAATTTTAAAAAAACAAAAAAATGATAATAATAAAAATATAGATAAGTTTGGTTTCGTAGCCTCCCTAACCTAAACAATTAAGCCCGAAGTGGTGCTTTAACACCTAATATCCTAAAGTCAACTAACTTGGGAGCTATTGGTCCAACGCTTGTTACATGGGTTGAGGAGAAAAGTTTAAGGGAATCAAACATTGCACTATCTATGTATCAGTATCTGCAACCCGAGTTACTAAGCTCGTAGGAGTGTCTCAACACCTAATACCCTAAGTCTAACTAGTCTGGGAGTCATTAGCCGAAAGCTCGTTACACGGGTTAAAGATGCATGGTGTTTTAAGTTATATGTATATATATATTAAAAAAATAAATAAGA
>NW_011500070.1:2881-5855 GCF_000495115.2 Populus euphratica
AAAAAAAAAAGAGAAGACAAAAATAGTAATCCCAACCCAAGGAAGTTAACCTTAAACATTAGAAGAAAATTTTTGTTTTCTTCCAAGTAAAACCCCATAACTATGTGTTGATATATTAAGCAATAAAAAGGTTTATTAATATCTTGTTTAAGAGGTAGTGAGCAAATAAATAAATTTAATGAGAGTTTGTTTATCTAGATAGATTAATGGAAGTTGAATGATGAATACCTTGCTTTGTGGAATTTGCAAAAAACAATTTCTATTTTAACGCTTTGATTACTAGGAACTAGTAATAAGCTGGTTGGGGTGTGTGATTAGTACTTAAAAGTGCATTTTTATCAAGGTTTTATATCATTTTTTTGCACTTGAAGTATCAATAACTCCTTAACTAAAGTATGTTTTATAATAATATATCTAATAATATAAGATATCTTTAATTTATGGTAAATATTCATTTTAAATGCAGGCCTATCACATAAATGAAAGGACTGATTGATGAATTTAAGAATTGAAATTGAAAGGACAAAGATATGGTCAAACTTAGAAAAGAGATGTCAGTGCAATACAAACCGGAACATTGTCTAGTAATTGGGTCATATCTAGAGCTGTAGATCTCAGATTTAAGTCTATTTTATATGGATGGAAAGGTAAGATATAGGCCTACAACTTTCATATGGAGCCCAAGACTTAATAAGACCATTTTCAAGTCCAAATTATAGCAACAACGAAGAAGTCTGAATCTGTCTTCCAGCACGAGCACTGTTTAGTGTTTGGTCCATATATGGAGTTCTAGAAGTCCAAATGACCTGAATTGTTTACACAAGAAAGCTGAGACAATTTTCTATAACTTTTATGTTTTCAAGTGATTCCAATTTTGATGTTATTAATGACGTTTTGGGCAGACAAGAGAAGATAATGATTGTCACCAAGTCAAGAGTTGGTCACCCACTCATCAATTAGTCATCAAATCAATAGTTCCCAATTTTGACCTATAAAAGGAGGCATTTGCCATGCATTTGGGCATCTTGGTTTCCAGATCAAGATCATGCTCTTGCTTTCTCTCTTTGTATTTTTTGTAATGTTTATGCTTTGCTTTCATTAATATCAAGTTTATGCCTTTCATTTCCTTTCATTTACTTAGTTAACTCTTACTTTATTTATGTTCTTATTTTGTTTATTTATTTTTCTTTCTTTCATTATGTTTAGATAAGTTTATTATGTCAAGGTGAAAAGGTTACACCAATGGTGTAAGAATAAGTATAGTGTAAACTTAATATGGACTTTAATGTTTGATACTAACATATTTTGTATTTGTTATCTTGTTCACTCTTTAATACTTTGCTTGTTAAATGACTAATCTTGATTTATGTTATATAACACTTGGTACAATAAATGCTTGGCACAACAAATACTTGGCACTTTTATAGCCCATACTATATGGTATAACCGACACCTGAGCTATGAAAGGAACTTGATTTGTTGTTAACATGAGTTATAATCATGAATGCTTGATGAGATTTACTAGTATTAGCATTAATCGAATAAGATGACTAATATAATCATGTTAACAATCTATAATCAGATTGAAATCTCCTTTGTGTGTGGTTTCCAATTGAGTAATAAGAGTTTATACTATACTTGTTTGACATACCATCAGTGGAACCTCTAACCTTAACATTTGTTATTATCATTGTTTTATCCTTACATTAATATTTTATCTCAAAGTTATTATCATCATCATCTTCTTCTTCTCTTTATTATTATTATTATTATTATTACTACTATTACTACTACTACTACTACTACTACTACTACTACTACTACTACTACTACTACTACTACTACTACTACTACTACTACTACTACTACTACTACTACTACTACTACTACTACTACTACTACTACTACTACTACTACTACTACTACTACTCAATTTGAACACTGACACAAATCATTATATGTGTTGTGTTGCATCTCCTCAGTTTATACTATACTTGTTGGAGATGGAACACTGATACAAATCATTATATGTGTTGCAAACCTCCTCAAATTCATGCTACAGTTAGGAGAAGACATCAATCTTTTAGTCCTTTCAATAGGACTTAAAAGTAAAGTTTGGGATGGAATATGTTTTTTCATACTCCTAATTAGAATTATGTGCGTCGTCTTATTTTTCATCAGGTTGTAAGTTGTATTCGATCCTTATGTAGCTCCTTTATTCATACTGGTACGAATCTCTAGAGAAATCATGAGTGTATTCTTGGTTGGGAGATAATGAGTTGATTCCATTTGTAAGTTCTGGGTGTTTATTCTTTGTGTTTTCTATTGTTTTGTTGTTTCCTTCCCTGTATTTTGCTAGTTTCCATCTTCTTGATGACTAACTTTTTCTTTAATATATTCACCTTTATAAAAAGAAAAAAAGAGGTTGTTTGGTGATAATGGGTACTCACACTATAGAGATTTCACAAACTTATGGTTGCTAATTAAGCTACAAAGCAATAAGAAATTTTGGTATAAAATCATACTGTTTTGTAAGTTTTTTAAGTCCTAAAAACACTAACACTAAGTTTTGGTACAACTCAACCTATCAACATCAAGGGAGACATAAACAAATTATAGATTCTTTAGGCAAGGGTTTGATGATGATAAGTTGTAACAATATCCTTGTTTGTTTATGAGCATGCTTAAGATGCTTTCAAAATTTGCAATATAAGTCTGCTCTTTTAGTACCATCCCCCCCTTAATATTTTCTAATCAGTAAAAAGTAAATACAGTCCAGTGTCAACTTCAAATCTACAACACTAAAAAGTAAATACAACATATGCTCATATAGGTAAATTAGGATAGCATATGAAATTAACATCCTTTCAAACATAATTAATTTTCAAATATAAAAAAATAAATAAAATGAATATTGGAGATTTTTTTTTTAAAAGAAGGGTTTTGTCCCTAGGTTGAATCATAAAATAATTTT
>NW_011500070.1:10063-15633 GCF_000495115.2 Populus euphratica
CAGCAATGCTCAGCTGGGCTGCGAGCAGATACAATGGCAATTTGAGACCTTAAGTATCTGCTCCATATAAATAAAATCCATGAGAGGAGGCTCTTTTGCACTTCTTTTATTTATTTTTTAACCAAAAAGATTATTTTGACCTTTTATTTTCCTTGAGATGGAATGGATGGTGTTATGTTCATCGAAACTCAAATATAAAGGCTTAGAAAGTTGCTTCCCCTCATCTCTTAATGACCCTGTTCTTACCAGGCATGTAAAAAGCTCAATCAGATTGAGCTTTCTGAGTGTGAAATATATGCCTCTTGTGAGCCCTGCCCCATGTGCTTTGGCGCGATCCACCTTTCACGAATTAAGGTATTTTCTGCTCCCTACATTGTCTCAATTCTTTCCTGTCCCTGTGGTTCAGGGTGTATGACATATTATGGATTTTGTGGTGTGTTGATGTCAGAGGTTGGTTTATGGAGCCAAGGCTGAAGCAGCTATTGCTATTGGCTTTGATGATTTTATTGCTGATGCGTTGCGGGGGACTAGCTTCTATCAGAAGTCCCAGTTGGAGATCAAGAGGGCAGATGGCACCCAGGCCATCATTGCAGAACAAGTCTTTGAGAAAACAAAGGAGAAGTTTCAGATGTATTAGGCGTTTTCATTTGTTCGTTATGCTAGTTGGGACTGTCTTTACTTCTAATTCTGAACGATAAGCTTCGCCTTCAATGCAATTGTTCAATAATGATTTCCATTCAATGGAGCTTGAAACGCTGATATGCTTTATCATGTTGAACTTCAGATTTACTGTGTTGAATCATGCTAGCATCTCCCTCAACATTTTAATCTTTGATGTTGCACACCCTATGTGATGCCTTTATCAACCTTTCATTTCAATGCTAGAATCCTGCCTTGGATTTTCTCCCTCTTCAAAATATTGAAACAGGAGCTACGAGAGTGAGATGGAAAAGGAGCCAATTCAGATTATTGTATGTATTCTACATGACTGTCCTAAAATGCTTTAGAAGAACGCCCTATTTCTGCAAGTAAAGAGAGAATGCACACCCGATCCAGAAATGCATTTTAGCTTACAAACTACTAGCATACAATGGAGACTAGGCAGCTTTCGCAAATCCTATCCGGTGATTACCAAAATCAAACACCGTGTGGTATGCTCCCAAAAACACATCTCCAAGAATCCTGCATTGCATTAGACATCAATCAATGTTACATTTATGGATCTTTATGTTCATTACAGCAAAAATAATGAGGGAGGTATGACATACCAGAGGGGACCTTGTGGTTGAGGCACATCTAAAGCTGCAAATCCACTCAAGCAAATTGTAGCATAGCTTTCTTCAACTCTAACAATATACTAAACCAATTGCAAAACAAATTAAAAAAAAAAAAAACTCCCACTATTATATGAACCATCAATGTTCAAGAAATCACTAAAAAGTTAAAACCCACACCTGCTCTGGAGACAGAGGAAAGGATCTGTTTCCTATGGTGAAGGAAACATATGGCATGGCTGTGATTTCATCGCAGTTGATAAATGATTTTCCTAGAGGATTGGGGAGCCTCTCGCACAGCTTTAACATAAAGATACATTTTAAGTGTAATTCCACATAAAAAGAATAGGGATGAGCTCGAAAAAGTGATCACCTCATCAACATAATGAAATATCTTTTCCTTTGCTTTCTTCTCTTTAAGCTGTACTTGAATCCAGAAAACAATCATCTCGCAGAAAGTACATAAAGCACCACCCTCAGCCACTGATAATCTATCTGTAGCTTCACCATCGACCACAGTCTCAATAACAGTGTTGTTGTTGTATAGACATAGTCCAACATCAACGCATATAATTTCAGGCCTTAACTGCAGACATGGGGGTAGTTTGTAAGGAAGAATGTCCTAGATACTTTTCTTGAGAGTAATCCATTGTGCAATAAAAGGAAGGTTAGAAGTATAAAGTAACTGACTCCAGATATTATCGAATCCCATATTGAATTCCAGTACTTGGACACAACTTCTTTACATTCCAAACTCACAATTCCTCTAGCTCCAATGGCATGGTTAATTTGTGCCACTATACGCTGTAAATGAGAACTGGTAAGAGTCGCATTTTGATAACTAAGAGTAGCTTAAGAACAAGAATCAATGAGACATGAACAGTTACAGTTGGACCGGAAAGAAATGATGTCCCTGAGTCCACAATGGCAGCACAGCCACCAGCACACAATCCTGAAAATCTCAAACATTGATTTAGAGATGGTTTGCCTATATGTCTAGGGATAAGATTAGAACATCATTTTCCAATAACCAAATGTAAGTGTTCATTGAAAAAAAAAAAACCTTCAAGATAGCACTGCAGCGCCGCTTGAACATCATATATATGTTAATGTTATTGGATTACCTGTTGAATTGTTTGCAATAAAAATATCCCCCACCTGTATCTGTAATGAAGAATCGAGTTAAGAAGTTAAACATCAGTTATTTTGATGGGAGGAAGATGCTAAAAGAGATTCTCCAAATTGTTAACTTCATCAGACCTGCCAGTAACCTCCTCCAGTGACTGGGACATATGTATGGTCACCTTTGAAGTGCCTCCAATCTAGACCTCCAAAGACAATTTCCCCTCCCAATTCTGACGATGGATTGCGATTTAGCCAGAGAGAGAAAACTTTCTGGCTTACATGACCTTGTTCAGCCATATTATACCTGTACACCGACCACCAATCTACGAGTTAGATGCATCATGATCTAAGACAAAAAATGAAACAACACATAAGCATTCATTAAAATTTCCTCTCCTTTATCCCTTATGAAGAGAAGACCGACACTTTCCGTTTCCGATAATTTAAGATTGAGCTAGAAGCCTAGAACTATACCATACTGGTGTAGCTTTTCCAACGGCAATATCCTGAAATGCAAGTCCAAGGATGCCATCAAACTGCACACCCAAGAGTGCTAAAAGTCCTTCTCTTGTTACCTCAGCAAACTCCTAAATGACGGCAAATTAAGGTCATTATTTCTGCAGAAACATAAACAAGTCTCAAGCATAAGAATTTGATGAAGCAGAACTCACTTGATCTATAATGATATCATCCCCAACTTTGACATGATCTTGGCTTAAGAACCCAGAAACAGACCCAGAACCATATTGAATTTTGCATGGTATACCTGAATAAGAATCCAACAAACCTGTTACCTGTAAAGCTCAGTAGACATGTATAATTCTGGAAATTAATGAAAACACGTAGGGTTAGATCAGAGGTTAATTTACCGATCTTAGTATAAGTTCTGGATAGCCTTGCAATGAATTTGGAATGGAAATAGCAAGTTATCTGCATGGTAGTAGTGTTTAACAACATATAACCCTATTGAATGGTAGAAGACCAGAAAAGTAGCTAATTACTTGACTGATACCCAGCTATTAATGCACTACTTACTGATAAGAGGCATTTTGAAGATGGAACCCAAAGATTGGAGCTGCCAGTATCAAACACAACAGTGAAAATTTGTGGGGGTGATCCAATGCCAATCTCTCCATAATATTGGGTATCAAGATAATTCTTTAAGTATACTATTTCTGCATTTGAAGTTACTCTGGCAAAGGAAGTAGCCTGAGGTCTGGTGATCCTGGCTGCATGTATGCTGTTAAGGTCTAAATTCCTTTTCTTTAGACCAACTCTCGCTAACCCATCAGAAGACAAGGAACCACCCAACCAAGCTCCCATGCAGATTGAAATTAGAAGAAATCTGATCGCCTCCATGTTCGATCACAAAAGTTTCTTTCAAGTTTTAATATTTGGGTTAAATCAAAACAAATGGGAAGGCAAGCACTTTATAGAATGCTAAAAATGGGAATGGGGAGAGATTTGGAACCAACTAGTCCTGATCATAAAGCAGGGGCTTGTTTTGTCCACAACTCTGGAGACGCCTCCGTACTCTCATAATCTCATCAATGGAAACCACCGCGTAATTTCCTGATCATCTCTGTATGGCCGATGGCCTGAATTACATGGCTTCACAAATACATAAATGGAGATCATTGGTAGGAGGGAAGGGGTACAGTCTCTTACTTAAGTTGCTGTTTTTGATATACATACATGTCTCCTCCAGTACAAAATACTGTTCCTCAGTTCACCAAGCCCATCTTCAAATCCAATTTTTTTTATCATATCCTAGCCATGTAGAATTGTAGAGAACCTACGAAACCATGTGATGTCAAGAAAAGAAACACATTAATTTGAATGAGCCTTTGTCTCTTTTGCTAATGATGAAATGCCACAAAGTGCCTCACAATTATGCTCTGATAATAGTATTTCAATGAATCAAATTAACACATGTCAACGTCAAGATGATAACCAATTAATCTTTAAACTTTCAACTTAAGAAATCGCTTCCTGCAGTAAAATCAAGAGAACTATATATATAGGGTGTCCCATTCTTGAGAAGGCTACATAGTATCTGCCCAAAGCCCCTAGATGAAATCCCAAGTTGCTAAAGCTTGAAGAGGATGCTCATATTATGATGGCATGACAGTAAATATACAAGTGGCTAGTTTTTTCAGGGAAGGAAAGGGAAGGAGGGGGTTTTGTTATTTTGGTTTCTTGATTCTTAAAGGAGCGGGCTGAAACTTGAACTAAAAAGACTCTCAAATCCTTTCTTTTTTTTTAAAAAAAAAAAAAAAAAGAAAGAAAGAAAGAGAAAAACCTTCTTTTCTCGTTTTCAAAATATCAAAATCATCAACTCTTGAGTCTTAGAATTTGAAGGAAAAAAAAATGGAATTGGATGACGACGACTGGGGTTTAAGCGCTGAAGAATTTGATTCCCTTGAAAGAGACGCTCTCCTGAAGATAGCATCTCAACAACAGCAACAGCAACCTTCTGCTTCTTGTTCTTTTAATCAACAACAAAGCCAGCAATTACATTTGAGCAACAAACCCATTTTTAATTCTCCTTCAAAAAAGGTAAAGTGCTCGCCTTTTTTTCTCATTTCTTCATAAATTTTATACCTTTTTACCTTTCTTTACTTTACTACTCACCTGTATTTCAACAACCCATTTCTTGGTTTCTCCTTTAATTCAAATTTTCCTGGAATTCTAAGGGTTTTCTGTTTCTTCATTGTATAAAGATATAACCTTTTTTTAAAAAAAAAATCGTGATTCAGGTTGATCCTTTGCCTGATGGCTTGCCCAAATCATCGCCGGTATCGAAACCAAAGCCTGGTCTGTTCTTGATTCTCTGGTTTGATTAATTATCTGCTTTTTACTGGTTTCTTGAATTATGGTTTAGGGTTGCTGTTTCTATATTCAACTTTATTTCAAATTGTGGATTAAAATGTTGTAAGTTTAAATTTTTATGTTATATACTATACTACGTGGCTGATCAGTTTGCTACTATCCTATCTGCATACAATGTGGTGGTTGTGCTCAAAAAGTTGAAAGTTCCAAGGCATTACCAAAGCTCTCTGTCAAGTTTATTCTTCATGCTACTGGAAACATTGCCGCTAAATTTTTATACGACCCCGTAATGATTTCCTACATGCCTTTGTACTATCCCCCCCCCCCCCCTTTTTTTTT
>NW_011500070.1:15664-20104 GCF_000495115.2 Populus euphratica
TGCCCCCCCCCCCCCCCCCCCCCATTTTTATTGCTTGTGAAAGTCCGTTCTTTTTCTCACACTGTGCTGTATATCATGCCAGGTACTAGTAGGGGCTCTCCGCAAGGTCCCCAAAGCCAATTGGAATGCAAAAGAAAGGTCTCTCCTTTTACATATATGTATATGCATACATGTGTTTGTCATTATTCAAAGTACCCTAGACCAGCATGAGTGTGTTGTGGAATTTTTCTTAAGTGCAGCCTTATCTTGGTCATTGAACCTGCAGGCTGTGGATTTTCCCAGTATCTTCTTTGTTGTCAGCAGAAAAAGTTCTTAGTGCAATATCTGGCTTTAATGTTGAGGTGATTACTGATCCTTCTTGTTCCTCTTCATGATTTTGAATTTGATTGTTAGAGGGTGGTTAGTTGAACCATCACTGGTTCCTTTTCACGTTGCACTTCACACATTGCATGATGAGCTCTTTTCTTTTTGCAGCACAGTTTCTAGCTAATCTTAAAATCATGCTTAGTGCTTATTAATTGACCATGCATATGTTTACACTTTTTTTGTTTAATTGTTATATGACTTCACTCCGTCATATCATAATGTTTCAAGGTAGAAAAGTTAGACATGTTGGTGCAACGTGCTATTGCTGCTGCTTCTGTTGCTCCAGATCTTCGAGGTAAAGGCTAGATTTAGAAACACAAATCTATCTTATATTGATAAATACATTTATAAGTTGCCTTTCCATTGATGATTTTCTTTTTTAACTTCATTATAACAGTAAATCTCTTGTTTTAGAACATTGAATTGGTGTAAACTGTATAGTTCTTATGGTAATATAAATTTTCGGATGTGATAATCAAAGGTGCTCTGAATTTTTCTTTTGATCCTACAAATTGCATTTCAAATACAGAGAAAGAAGAGAACTTCGGGGACTTTTTATGATTTTACTGGATTCTGGTTTTTGCTTTCTCCTAGAGTAACTGTGTTTATACATCAGCTTTCTTATGTTTTTCTTCACTCTGCTGAGTTTTTCTTCCCTTTATAAGACTGGTATGACAGGATACCAGACCATATTGAATCAAAGCTTATGCCTTTTCAGCGGGATGGTGTTAGGTATGGGGTGTTTCCACGTTTTTCATTCTTACTTGATCTGCGTGGCGAGTTCCCCACATTATTAATTTTTACTTGATTTATTATCTCTTTCAAATGACTAAATTAAGTTCTGTTCCTTGTTTATTTTGTAATATATGAGATGGTACACAGTTTAATTATGACTCTTTTGCATTTCACTTATTTCGTTCTTTTCCTCTTTAGGTTTGTTTTACAACATGGTGGGCGCGCACTCCTAGCAGATGAAATGGGACTGGGAAAGACTTTACAGGCAATTTATCTACTCATTTCTGTTTCTATCCTTTCAATATCGTTATGAAAGCTACATGCTGCTTCCATAGGTATGTTACTGTGGTAATGCTCTTGGTAATAGCTTCACAGAAGTAGCTGCTTACCTGGCGTGCAAACATTGTATGAATTATATGAGGGTATATAGGCTGTGTATCTAGCTGAACCTAGGTTCTAATTGTTAATCCTTGTTTGTTGTGATATCTTGCCATTGTATCAAATTAACTTTCTGCAATGCCCATTGTCCAATACATGATATTTGTGTTTTTCTATGCTCTATAACTGTAATATGCACTGATTTTTCTATTTGATTCTTATTATAGTGAAGCTAACCGGAGGATGTTAGTTTTAATTTATTTTTTGAAGATTTATCTACCCTCCTTTTGTTCTTGCAGTTGGATAATGAGTTTCAAGCAGCTTATGTTCAGTAGATACCTTGATCTTTTTTTTAGCATTTGATATTAGAATGGAAAAGCAATACAACAACAAAGCTGTAATCCTGAACTAGTTGGGGTTTTTTCATTGCCACAATGAAAGATAATTTAAATCCTTAGATACCACTTGCATGATTGTTATCTTCATTCTCCCTTGACCTTTGTTCATATCTCCCACTGTCAACTTCTCATTTCTCCAAACTGGGGCCTCTGATGACCTACGTCGCACATGGGCAAATCATTAAAGGCATCCTCTCATTTTATCTCCACTGTGCTGTATACGGACCTTTCGGCAGACATGCCCATTTCTAACCTTTCGGCAGACATGCCCATTTCTAATCTTATCTATTATTTTGTTACCACACATCCACCTTAGCAAGCACTTCTCTTCCACGCTATCTTATGGGTATCTTGTTACTTTGATGCCTAATATTCACTCCATACACATGGCTTGACAGACCAGTAGTGGTTCTCCTCTTCAGCTATCCTTTGAATCTATGAGTTTTGTTCTTATCTATTTCTCCATTTTCTTCAATAATAGAGCTTAAATACCTTAATTGCATGCATTTCGGCACCACAATCCCACCCAGTCTACCATCCATTTCTTTTATGTGAGGTACACTCATTGACACTTTGTCTTGCTTCAACTCTTAAAATCTTAATCTGATAGACTCAACTTTTGCCAAAGTCACCATAAGGCTATATTCTTTTAAATAATTTTTATGTACAATGTACAAATTCTTATTACTATCATGCAAAATGGAATTTATTGTGTTTTTTCCAGGCTATTGCTGTAGCAGCATGTATTCGTAGTTCCTGGCCTGTTCTAATACTTGCACCCTCTTCCTTGCGTTTGCATTGGGCTTCAGTAAGTGTTTAACTATGTACTTGTTGCAGTTTCTAACAAGGCATTTTCCCAGTTGCCTAATACTTATGCTATATTGCAGATGATTCACCAATGGCTTGATATTCCTTCATCAGATATACTTGTATGTTTATATTTAGTCCTTTTTGAAATTTTGTGGTTACTTTTCCTTTTTCCGTAGGCAGAGCTATAACTCTCAGCATATTGTCATTGCTCTTCTGCCTCTGTTTCTTTCCCTTTTCATTTCCTTCTCAATACCTGGAATTTTGATTCTCATTTTATTTTGTTCTGTACAGTTGTTTTCATTTTTCCTTAACAACTGAATGTTAATAGGTTGTTTTATCGCAATCAAGTGGATCTAACAGAGCTGGATTCAATATTGTATCAAGTTCTAGGAGCACTATTCGCCTTGATGGCTTATTTAACATCATCTCTTATGATGCAGTCCCTAAGTTGCAGAACAAATTAATGACATCAGAGTTTAAGGTAAGTCCAATAAGTCGTTTATTGAGTGGGGCTATACATTCACCTTCATTAGACTAGTCCAATTTTCTTAGATCAATTCTCTGTAAGGTGAAATTATGAAGTGTTTATCAGGATGAAGAGGAAAGTTAATGTTATTGGAAATGGGGACATTGAGCATGATACAAGAAAATGCTGGAACATTCTTTCACTTTTTTTTAATAATTTTCAGCAAAATGTGTTTGAGAATTCACAATGCAAGGATGAATTTGATAGTATTATTAGCTTAAGATTAAATTTACTTCTTGAATAGACGGTGTTACTACTCAAATGTGAGTTCAAAAGAACTATTGTTTGACTATCCTAATCTCCTCTATGTACATATTTACTTAAGGAAGGAAATAAATCAAGCATTGAACAATGTTTTCTTTTCATTTTCTCTCTGCAAAATTTAGTAAATAGCATGGCTAGGATAGTGCTCTGTATCAATGTATTGTAGATAACTAAATTTCTTAAAGGTTTTTGATGTATTGTGCCAAAAAAATTGAACTTGATGAATTAATGAGATAATCTAGATGTCTATATCTGTGTTTATTCATTTGCAGGTGTCAGTTAATTATAGAGCTTAACAAACTTGTATTCTGTACATTTGGTCCTTGTATCAATATACTTTTTTTTGGTTCAGGTTGTGATTGCAGATGAGTCACACTTCCTGAAAAATGCTCAAGCAAAGAGGACAACTGGCTCCCTTCCAGTTATAAAGGTTGTCGTCTTTGGACAAATGAATACATGCTTGCATCTCTTAGTTAGGTTATTGGATTGCAAAATGCAAGACTATGTGCTGCTGTGCAGCTCACCAAAAGTCATTCTCCGTAATTGCTTAGAATAAGTTTTGCAATCATATTGTATATGAAATCACTCCAATAGTTCTCCCAGCTTTCTCTTGTATTACAAAAGCAGGCATGCATAGCGTGTGCGTGCATGCACTGACACTCTTATGTATTTATGAACAAGTTCTCAACAAAGGATGAGTTGTCATAGTCACTGAAGTGATATGCTATGATTTTGTACTGAGGTGAAATATATATAATGAACAGCAAGTATGGAGGTTTAAAGCAATTAGCAAATAAGAATCCGATGTAACATCGTTGTCGATGTCAAAGAATTGACTGGTCATATGAAATTGTATTTGAACATAGAAAGCATTCAATAATTTACTAATATTATTTAAAATACTTCTAGCTATGTCAGTCACCAGCATCGCCCCCCCCCCCCCTCCCTCTCACCCACACCCAC
>NW_011500070.1:20114-25943 GCF_000495115.2 Populus euphratica
CGCCCCCCCCCCCCCCCCCCCCTCTCTCTCTCACACACACACACACCACGCACGCACGCACGCAATTCTTGGTGACTGAAATTAACAACGGTTTCAATTTCAGAAAGCTCAATATGCAATATTGCTCAGTGGAACCCCTGCTTTATCCAGACCAATAGAGCTTTTTAAGCAGGTACTTTGAATGATGCTTGGATAGCCTGTTGCATTTAAGATTTTCAGGATTTTATTTTTATATTGATTTTGTATGAAATTAACCACACTTTGTAGTTGGAAGCCTTGTATCCTGATGTATACAAGAATGTTCATGAATATGGTAATCGGTATTGCAAGGGGGTAAGTAAATATTTAATGGTTTACAAAGTTTATTATATTGTTAAGCCTTTTGATAATCAACAGTTGTTGCTTTGTATTATTCTTCTAGGGAATATTTGGAGTTTATCAAGGTGCTAGTAACCATGAAGAATTGCACAACTTAATGAAGGCAACAGTGATGATACGCAGGCTTAAAAAGGATGTCCTTTCTGAGCTTCCTGTGAAACGACGGCAACAGGTATGTTGTTTGTTCATTTGTCCTTTTCTTTTGATATGACTCATAACCTGTTGCTAGGGGAGATTTCACCGGTTTTTGCTCCTTGCAAAAAATATTTTTTTTGATTGTTTTATATTCCATGATCATAATGGCTTGGAAGCATGAGGCATTAACTAAGCTTTTTTAATGCAAGAAAATTGCTTCTTAAGTCCAATTTAGCTCTTAACCTGTTGCTAGGAGAATTTGCACCAGTTTTTGCTCCTAGCAAAAAATCTATTGTTTGATTGATTCTTGTTCCATGATCGAAATATATTGGAAGCATTAGCATCAATTAAGATTTTTTAATGCAAGAAAATGGTTTTTAAGTCCAATTAAGCTCCTAACCTGTAGCTAGGAGAATTTAAACCGGTTTTTGCTCCTTGCAAAAATTCTATTTTTTGATTGATTTTTATTCCATGATTGAAACGGCTCGGAATTTTTTTTTTAAGTCCAATGAAGCAAAGGATTTTCATCTGGTTTGAGAGTTTTGGTCAGTGGCTTGTTGAAACTTTTTGGGATCAAAAAGCTATACTGTGGGAGAAATTCTTATCGGTGATGGAAATTAAAAATTGTTTGACTTTTACTCTTGGGAGTTTGTTGGACTTTTGTTAAGTTAGATTGCTTTATCATTAATTATTATCACTAAATTGACATTGAATTAATACATTCAAACTTGTCCACGACTCTCCAATTTAATTATCAGTATCAATTTGATGCAGAAGAAATGCCAAATTATGCTTGTCCGTGGCTCTTTCAGCTTTTCATGTTTGTTCTTCTGCTTACTTGTCCATGCACACATTGTTTAACTATTTGTATCAGATGAATATGTAGAATATGGTTTTTTTATGTGATTCCATCACAAAATTTTACAACTGATTTACAGGTATTCCTTGATTTGCCTGAAAAGGACATGAAACAAATCAATGCTCTATTCCGTGAGGTAATTCAACTCACTCTTGGTTGATCTCTTACTTGTGCTTGCTCTATAAAGTCAATTGAGTGTCTTGCAGTTGGAGGCACAGTTTCTATCTGAAAGTGGAAAGGAAAGGAAAAAAAATAATATAATGGTATTATTGTTCTGTTTTGTAGTTGGAGGTGGTAAAAAGAAAAATTAAGGCTTGTGCATCAGATGAGGAGGTTGAATCACTGAAATTCACAGAGAAGAATCTTATTAACAAGGTATGAAATGGTATGCATGATATGATTGCATGGTCATCATTGCCTACTTCATCTTCATCATTTAAGTGTGATATGTGCACGTTACCTATTTGTACATGTACTATCAAATCAGAATGACATATCTCTGTTCTTGTTCTTTTTTTTTTTCACTTCATTAAATGCCAAGGACAGAATTTTTTTTGCCACAAATGTCCTCGCTACCCATCTTGCACAACTTCAATATCCTGTCACTGCTTTATTGAATTGCAGATATATACTGATTCTGCTGAAGCCAAGATATCTGGAGTTCTAGATTATCTGGGAACTGTCATTGAGGTGATTTCATTCTCGATATCTTTCTTTAATGCATGTTTCTTTACTCTCCAGGGGTGCTCTTCTATTGCTTACGAGCAAGAGAAGGTTGGTTTATGGTCCTACCTCGTGTTTTCATCTTGATGATAATCATGCTGGAGTCAGATTCACTATAATGTCTGCATATTTGTAATGCTAGTTTCTGTTGCTAAAAGCTTGAATATTCTAGGTGTCAAATTTCGTTGTATTTTGTTGTTACAATTCTAGGACCTTTATTAGATTCTGGAGCATGTATGAAAGATCAAAAACCTGTATGGGGTACACTTAAATTCTATTTCCTATTGAAGCCCATCCAAGTAGCAGCCTTGGCTTTGGTAGTGTGAGTTGATTAATCAATTGTTTTGTCCTTATTAAATACTAACTAAAAGCAGATTTCTGATCCATGGTGCAATCTTATGTGAAAGTAAAAGCAGATTGGCTCAATTTACACCACACCCTTATCTTTACTCCAAGTGAGCTTGGATGTAGTTATAATTACTGTTTTCAATATTTTTCCATCTGCCCTGAGGTTTATTTACTCTTTGAAATTGCTTTCCAGTTTGTCCACTTTTTAATGGTTAAATCACTGGTGTTGCATTGTTCCTTGCAGGCAGGATGCAAGTTTCTGATTTTTGCTCACCATCAATCCATGATTGATTCAATACATGAGTTTCTTCTTGTAATACAACTTTCATATGACTGAAATTTTCCTTGCATCGACTTATTCTTATGAGATCTTCCAAATTCCAGAAAAAGAAAGTGGGTTGCATCCGAATTGATGGCAAAACCGCTGCAGCTTCAAGGCAAGCATTGGTTACTGATTTTCAGGAAAAGGATGCTATCAAGGCAGCAGTGGTATGCCAATTTGTTTCATTTATTTACTTGCCTTTTATTTTTGTACCTTAATATTGATGCTATATTGTGATGCTATTCTTCCCAAAATCACTTACCATAAAATTTCAACCATTGGATTTATGGGATCCTTTCCCTTCAATGCATTAGATTTTTTCAGAAGAGTACTGGGTAAGATTAGCATTACTCTTGATACTATGTTTCAAATTGACTGAATTTTGGTGCAAGTTGTGCGTTGAGTCCTTATGGTTTATCTGTGAAAATGTATTTGTGAAGCTGTCTATTAGAGCTGGAGGTGTTGGGTTAACTTTAACAGCTGCAAGCACTGTTATTTTTGCGGAATTATCTTGGACACCAGGTGACCTAATTCAAGCGGAAGACCGTGCTCACAGGATTGGTCAGGTAAACTACAGTCAACCATGAATGTTATTTCTAGATTGATATAAAACCATTAATATACGTTGTTATCAATTCTGTTAAGGGTATAATTTGGTGCTGGTTCACATTGCAATAGGCTGATTTGTTTTGATTAAGAATCAGAACACTGCATTTAGTATGGTGAGATTTTGTTTGGCCTGGTAATCAATCATACAACAAATGGAAGCCTTGTATTAGCTTGCTTAGGCTTTAACCTAATACTAGGGATTGGATGTATGATTTTCCAATTTACTGTAATTCCACATTAGTTTTTCTTACTGAGCTCTCAAAAGATGCTGCTTAGTGTTCTGTGCTAAATGGTGGTGATGAGTAAGAGCTTGCACATGCATTACATTGCTGTGGATAGTTGCTTGTGCAACTGAATTAGTTGTGGAGGCACATTGATAAGTTTTCTGATTTGGAACTATTCAAAGGCATGGTGGTGGAATTTTTGGATGGTAGGTGGTGCCCTTAGCATTGGTAGATGAATAAATGAAAGAGTACTGGTTATGTGTATGATCTGCAGGCAATCTAGAATTCTGAAATTTATACAATCTCTCTCTGGAAAGATGATTTTGATTTTATGCTGCCCTAATGATTTGGGGTTGGTGTAGTTTCCTTTAGATGGTTCATTAAATCTTTCATGGTAGGATGCTTTTGATGGCATGTTAGTAATGATCATGAATGTTTTGGTCCAAATGATTCAGGAACCAATAAGCTTGAGTTCCATTCTCCGAATACATGCACCATGCCAGGATTTGATCCCAAGACCCTCCTATATGCTTACAGTGCAACCAGAGCAATAGAGCTAATCTCTTCCAGCATTTTTATTTGGTGAATCAATTAATTGGAGTTCTATTAGGATGCCTCTTTGTAAAGTTAAATGGACTCACACACACCCTTCAGAACTGCAATCTGCTTTTCCTGTTTTACTGGGGCACCCGTGTTTGCCTATATTTGTCACAACTTACTAGATAGATGAAACTGCAGTAAATATCTAGATAATCCTTGCTTGAGATTGTATTTTTTTAATGGATTTCACATGTATCTTTTAATCCTAGCATGTTTGAGTATTGTATGAGATCATAGTTCGAGAGGTAATCGAGCTCTGAGAAATGAAGTTATGGGGCTTACTTTCTCTGGAGTTTCTCATTTACTCAAATTTTGTTTGAATGTGCCCAATGTTTTGACATGATTTGGTTCTTGCTTTCTAGGTTTCTTCAGTCAATGTATACTACCTGCTAGCAAATGACACAGTTGATGACATCATTTGGTATGTTCACTTCGGTCACAGTTGGCTCGAGACTTGACTTAACTCAGATGTTTGAGCATTGCTTTAGGCATTTGTTATGATCTCGCTCTATCAATGCTTGTTAGTTTGACATGATATTTTTCTTCAGGGATGTTGTTCAAAGCAAATTGGAAAATTTGGGACAGGTGATTTTACAAGCGCTGGGCATTTCTTTAGTGTTAGTTTTAGCAGGGTATCTGTAGTGATTTAGTGCGGTGGGGTATCCGTAGTTATTTAGTGCTTATATGCATTTGAATTCTATTTATTGATCTATTAGATGCTCGACGGGCAAGAGAAAACCTTGGAAGTTTCAGCCAGCCAGCAGAGAAGCAGCCCTGCGAAGCAGAGAACACTCGACACTTACATGAAGCGATGTAGCAATTTGGATGCCTCTGAACATCAGCCTAAGCTCAAAGTCCCCAGGCACTGAATGACTTGCAATCGAGAATGGAAGAGTATTTATACATGCATATGCATTGTTTGCTGTATGCAATGGTGGTGTCATCATACTGCAGGTTGTTTTCCCAGTCCTCTCTGCGCAAGTGGGATTATTAGTCAATTGGTGCATGTCAGCACTCATACGAGAACGACCCATGAATTAAAACAAATCAAATTGCAGACTGCTACACTGATATAGGCTTGTAAATGGTTGTGTAATGATATTCATTTGTATAGCAGCCACTGCTGGAAATCGCTGTTTTTCCACGAGTTTTTGGAAGAGTTGATGCATTAACTGTAGCATGTGAAAACAGCCTAACAGGCCTTGAACTGTACATCAGGAATTGTCAAAAATAGTATTCTGCAAAAATATATGGTGGTGTTACAGTAAAATCTTAAATGGAAAACATTTGAGGTAAGTGTACTACGACAGTTAAAACTCTTTGTAACCTAAGCTTCGAAGTTTTGCCATAAGCTATCAGAATATGACGGCAGTATGTCTCTTAGACTACCGGATTACCAGAGACGAAAGGGCGACCTTCAGAAAAATGAGGAGTGATGCAAACGACGACATTGCCATTAGAATATTTATACTTACACTGTGAAAAGAGAGTTTTATCTAGCCATGCCAATAACAATGTAAGCCATAAGCAGGAAAAACACCATTTCAAGCCACAAGGGATGCAAAAAGCTACAGTGGATAACAGCAGTAAGAGGTGATGATGCTAAGTTGCAAGTGCAACACTCAACTCTT
>NW_011500070.1:25996-57714 GCF_000495115.2 Populus euphratica
TTCCCAAAGAAATTCGCGACGATAACATCTACATCCTCTAAACCAACCCCAATGCAGAGAGGATTAGCAGCCGGAATCCTTACAGAATCAGCCACTCCCTCATTATCACATTTCAAAATCCTCACATTAGGACCATCCCTGCACTTCCCCATACACTTGCATCCAACAACAGCACCCCCTATACCAACAGCCCTCTCAAATTCTTCCAATAACGCTACACCTCCAGACTTCTTGCACTTATTACCCATGCAAACCTCAATTCTGTTATCAGATGTTCCTGACATCATGGAAGAACTTGTGGGATTACAACTAACCCTAATAGCATTGCTACAACTGGTGCTTTGCACACCGCAGCATTCTTCTCCATGGATTCCCAAACCATGATTATGAAACCCATTAATCTCTGTAACGTTCGATTCTTGAGTCAGCAAGGCCGGGAGGATTGAAGTTGGTTCTTCCTGAGCAACTGATTGCAATTCCCCAATAATTGGCTCTGCAACTGCTTCATTCTTCAAACGCTTCATATCAATCACCTCCCCACATTCGCTGTCGCTCGATTCAGACGATGAGGATGATTCACAGTCAAGCTTGGTTTTCATCTTTACAGCTTTCAGCTTCGCCTTCTCTTCTTTCTTCTTCTTCTTTAACTCCTCCTTCTCAGCTCTTAACTGTTCCAACTGTTTCATCAGCAATTGTGTTGCTTCCTGCATACAGAGTTTGATAACGAAAAACACTCAGAAACAGATTTGTTCTTATCTAAATGCACAGGCTATTCAGTATTCATCACCAAAATCTTCCCAGATAAAAACGGGAAATTAAAAAAAAAAAAAAAAGAGGCACAATTTGGTTTTCAGATAAAATCTTGATTAATCCCCATCTAAACTACTAATCAAACAATCAAGATTGGTTTTCAGATCATGTTAAATCACTATCTCCATAAATTCCAATAAGCAGACAGCTTCAATTCGACCTTTGGATAAATTAAGCAAACAAAAGTTGTCAACTTTCAGCTTCTTGAAGATCAAACACCATTACTTACCAAAAAAAAAAAAAGATCAAACACCACCACCAAGCAAATAATCAGAAGCACAACTTATGACACAAACTTAATCTTGGAATTAGTAAATCTCAGACATGCATCTAAAAGATAAAACAAGAAAAGGAAAAACATACAGCGATAAGGTTGGCCTGAACATCATCGACAGAATCATTATGAGGAACCACTGACAATTCTTTTAACAATTTCAACTTCTTCTTTGTTGATGTTTGCCTGTCTTTCTTTTTCCCTCCACATCTCACAACTAATCCTTCTGATCCATAGTAGTACCTCAAATGCCCTTTATCTCTAAACCCAGTATGAGCCTTGCTTACAACTCCAAACCCATTCACAATTCTTCTGGATCTCGAAAAAGCTTCACAACGATTCTGATGATCGCCAAACCCACTGCCCCCAGGGAAACAGGGTGGCTGACGGGAAATAACACGTGACACCTCCATAAATTTTGGCAAGGTTAGCTAGATTGGATTACCTTTATTTCTCAATACTTTCTGTTTCGCTTCCTTATGCAAGCAGGGGAGGGGTAGAAGAGGTGGCTGGGTTTCAACCGTTTCTTTCCACGTGGAAGGAAATGATTGGACATAGATGACGTGGCGTTTGGTTTTGGCGGGCTCGTGAAGGTTTTCGGTTGCCACGCTTTGTCTTTCTTCAGACACGATTATGAGTTCTGTATCAGCTGTTGGATTATTTTTTGGAGATCGTACGGCCACAATTGAAGACAAGTATGGACACGTGTATTGCCGCGTAGAGACACAACTGAAACATGTGCTCGATTTAAGACACTCATGACCACGTGTATTGCCACGTTGAAACAAAATTAACACGTGGGAATTCGAGGTCAGCTTTTTTATCTATGGATATATGAAATCCCAGAATTAACCTTGGGTGCATTATTATTTCTCCTGCGAGCGTCTCCAATCCATATGTGAAATGACGTGTCTCCAATTATTATTATTATTATTATGTAAAGGGGGTTTTAACTTAAATATTTTGAGGGGAGAGAGAGAGAGAGATACCTGTTGAACTAATTTAATAAGCTTCACTGGTCATTAGTATAGTGTAATATAAGATATATTTAAGATGAACACAAGTCAATGTCTAAGTGAAAGATCGAGTGAATTGAGCAAGAACAATTAATTTTTTTTAAAAGAATAAAAAACTCTAAATAATGTGTTAAAAAAAAAATTAAGTTAGATTCCCATCCACCTGCCAAACTAGGTTTATTGTTCAAGCATATGAACATGTGTATGGTCAAAGAACGGAGTCCGTTCTTCAAACAAACTCTTCACACCGAATCTGACCAAAATAGAAGTCATCCTTCATTCTTTCAACAGCATCTTGGATTATAATATGTTTAATTATATTTAGTTAATATACCTAATTAACGAATTTGATAAAAGATTAAAAATTAATAAAATTTGAGTCATAATTCTAAAATTTTAACTCAGGTTAATATAAAAAAAGATATTTTTTTAAAATTAAAACTATTTTAAACAATTTTTATTTTTAAAAAATCAATATATTAATAGATAAGTTAGCCTAAGATCAAATCAAGTATTTTATCTAATGAACTTGGATTTTGAACCAGGTTTTCTTTAAAAAACACTCAAACGTTTAAAAACAATGTTTTGATGATTAAGCTCTAACTAAATTTTATCAAACTAATCAAGTGTTTTTTTTAAAAAAATATTCACATCAACCACTAATCTTAGGTTTAAAAATAAAAATAAATCAGTGAAAACATGACAAAAAAAATTCTAAATAAAAAATACTAATTAAGTGGCTTATGATATGTCGCGGACTCTCCTTTTATGTTCATAAAAAATTTGGGTTCTAATTTTAGTAAGACCCAAGGCTATTCGGGTCCTGCCTCAATCAAAACCTAATTCTATTTTGAGTTTTGCTCGGTTGGACCCAATATTACTTGAGTCCTACAGATGGTCAAATTATTTTGGGTCTTGCAGCTTGTTAGACCTAGAGTATTTGGGTTTTGTCTAGCCGGAGTCCAAAGATATTTTAGATCTTGTAGAGGCTGGAATCTAAAGTTATTTTGGATCTTGCAGAGCTGAGACCCAATATTGTTTTGGATCTTCAATTCAGCTAGACCCAAGGCTACTTAGGTCCTGCACACAGTCGGATTCAAGGCTATTATGAATCTTATAGCCTGCGGGGTATAAGGCTATCTGGATACTACCCAGTCAAGATCTAAGACTATTTTGGGTCATGCAGCAACTAAGACTTAAAGCTACTTGGGTCGTGCAGAAGCTAAAACTCAACGCTGAGACCCAAGGTTATTTTGTGTCTTGTAGTGACTAGGATCAAAAACTACCATCCAGATAACAAGAGTTTTGGGGTGTAATTAATGTAATTAGAGCAGCTCTAAGCACAAATCAACTTCAACGTTATTAATTTTGACGTAGCGGAAGCTAAATAATCTCGAATCCACGAGAGGACTTGTGTTCAAAGAACAATTTTATTGATGATTGAATAATAATGCCAAAACAATAATCTTGACTCTGCTTTTAAAAGAAACGAAACTAGAAAATAGAATCCTAAAAGGATTGGGAAATTAATATCAAACAAGTTGATTTGTTTCCAACACTAATAACTAACGATAAATAAAAATAGAAAATAGAATCCTAAAAGGACTGAGAACTAACAATTAAACTTAACTAACAGTATTGACTTCCTACTGTCTGATCCCTATACCTGCACACAGCTACCTCTTCCTCATGTCCTACATCAGTCTCCTCCTCTTGGAAACAAACTCGTCCCGAGTTATCCGAATACAAAGGCACGTCCTCATGGTATTCTGACAGATCAGCCACATTGAAAGTATTGGAGATGTTCCAATCATCTGGTAGCTGTAAGATATAGGCGTTGTTATTAATTTTCTTGACGACTCTGAAGGGTCCATATTTTCGCTTTTGTAGCTTAGTTCGGATTCCTGGGAACCGATTTTTTCGCAGGTAGGCCATCACCAAATCTCCCTCTGTGAACTCTTTCTTGCGCCGATGCTGGTCGGCAGCAGATTTGTAAGCAGCATTAGCAGTCTCCAAGCTAGCTCGCACCTCCGAATGTAGTTGTTGTACCCTTTCAGCTAGATTTTCCCCAGCTCTACTGTCCTTTGGATGGAATGGTAATGTGACCAGGTCTAACACATGTTTGGGCTGCTGAGTATATACGATCTCGAAAGGAGGTTTTCCGGTTGAGCGATTGGTCATACTGTTGTATGCAAATTCTGCTTGAGCCAAGTCCAGGTCCCATCGTTTTGGTTTTTCTCCACTGATGCATCTCAACATATTTCCCAGAGTACGGTTCACCACCTCCGTTTGTCCGTCTGTTTGCGGATGGAAAGCACTGCTGAACTGCAGTTTGGTGTCAAATTTCTTCCACAAAGTCCTCCAAAAATGACTCACAAACTTGACGTCACGATCTGATGTAATGGTCTTTGGAACGCCATGTAAGCGTACTACTTCGCGAAAGAACAAGTCAGCAACATAGCTTGCATCTGCTGTTTTTTTACAGGCGATGAAATGCGCCATTTTTGAAAACCGATCAACCACCACCATGATGGAATCTTTTCCCCTCTGAGTTCGGGGTAACCCAAGCACGAAATCCATCGATAAATCCTCCCAAATTGTCTTCGGAATGGGCAGGGGAGTGTATAAACCGGTATTTTGGGTTTGTCCTTTTGCTTCCTGACAAACTCGACAATGTTGGATGATTTTCCCCACATCTCTCTTCAGCTGTGGCCAGTAGTAACGGTCGGCGATCAACGTGATTGTCTTGTCACGTCCCAAGTGACCGCCCAACCCGCCTCCATGAAGTTCTCGCATGATTTTCTCTCGTAAAGACCCCTTTGGAATGCATAGTTTATTGGCTTTAAACAAGAAGCCATTCTGTATCAGGAAGTCACTCACATTTTGGTGGGTGCTGCACTTGTTCCACACTTCCTTGAAGTCTTCATCATTGATATACTGTTCTTTCAGAGTCTCAAAACCCGTGATCTCAGTCTCTACTGTCACCAGCAATGTGGTCCGTCTACTTAATGCGTCGGCGACCTTGTTCATCAGTCCAGCCTTGTGTTTTAAGGAGAAGGTAAATTTCTGCATGAATGTGATCCAGCGGGCATGCATATTGTTCATGTGGTGTTGGTTGTTGATGAATTTCAGAGCTTGATGATCACTGTACAACACGAATTCTTTTTGGATCAAGTAATGTTGCCAATGCATGAGAGCTCGAAAGACGGCATAAAATTCTTTCTCGTAAGTTGTCCATCGCAGCCTCGCCTCGCTTAATTTTTCACTAAAGAATTCCACCGGTCTGCCCTCTTGAGATAACACAGCCCCAATTCCCTTCCCTAAAGCATCACAATCAACTTCGAATAATTTGTCAAAATTTGGCAACGCGAGGACGGGTGTAGTGCTTAGTTTCTCTTTCAGTATAGCAAAACTCGTTTCTTGCTCTTCTTCCCAACGGAAACCACCCTTTTTTGTGCACTCAGTCAACGGTGCCGCCAAGCTGCTAAAGTTTTTAATGAACCTTCGGTAGAACGTTGCTAACCCATGGAAGCTTCGCACGTCTGCCACAGTTGAAGGGGTTGGCCGTTCACGAATTGCCTTGACCTTGGTCTCATCCACTTGAACCCCATCCTTTCCCACGACAAACCCCAAGAAGACCAGCTGGTCTTGCAAGAAGTTACACTTTTTCTTGTTTATGTACAGGTGATTTTTCCGCAATACTATCAACACTTCCCTTAGGTGTCTCAAGTGTGTCTCCTCATCAGGGCTGTAAATAAGAATATCGTCAAAGTAAACGACGACAAATTTGCATGAGAAAGGTCTTAATACTTGATTCATGAGTCTCATAAAAGTGCTTGGAGCGTTGGAGAGACCGAATGGCATCACAAACCATTCATACAGTCCTTCGCGTGTTTTGAACGCAGTTTTCCACTCATCCCCAGGTCTAATCCGAATTTGATGGTACCCGCTTCGCAGATCGATTTTGGAGAACACTTTTGCCCCTCCCAATTGGTCGATCATGTCTTGGATAGTGGGTATTGGATGCCGGTAACGGATGGTGATTCTATTGATTGCTCGACTGTCGATACACATTCGCCAGGTGCCATCTTTCTTGGGTACTAGTAATGCCGGTACTGCGCACGGGCTCTTGCTCTCCTGGATGTATCCTCTATACAACAAGTTATCAACTTGATCCTGTAGTATCTTATGTTGTTGGGGGCTCATTCTATAGTGTGCTAGGTTTGGTAAGTTGGCTCCTGGAATTAGATCAATATGATGTTGTATGTCCTTTATTGGTGGCAAACCCATTGGTAGCTCTGTAGGTGCCAGATCAGAAAATTCAGTTATTAAAGGGAGGATCTTTTCAGGTATTGTTTCCCCTCTTGTATCCTCCTCTTGAGCTAGTAACGCACAAGCTTTGCACTCCTCAGCCACATGTTTTGTTGTTATGGTTAGGAAACTTTCTCCCTCCTCTTGTCGTGACTCTTTTTTTAAAATAGGTGGTTTCAAAATGATATGCTTCCCTTTCCACCAGAATTCATAGGTATTAGCCCTTCCTTTAAAACCAATGTCCACATCGTATTGCCATGGTCTTCCTAACAGAATCTGGCAAGCATCCATCTCCACTACATCACACACAATTTCATCTTGGTAATTCTTACCAATTGACAACGGTACCCTACACACTTCATTAACTACATCAGTTGCGCCTTCCACCTTTCGAATCCAACGTAGACCATAGGGTTGCGGGTGTTTCTCAGTGGTCAGTTTCACCCTTCGAACCAGTTCTTGGGACACCAAGTTCTCAGAACTTCCTGTGTCGATTACTACCCTCGCTATCACTCCATTGATAATGGCATTGGTCCGGAAAACTTGATGGCGAGTTGAAATCTCGGGTCCCCTTTTAGGTGTCAAGAAGACCCTTTGAACAATGCAATTGAACTTTTCATTCCCACCTTTTTCTGCTGGAATATCACACGGTTGGTGCATCACCATTCCAATGAAGTCGTCCTCCTCACCCTCCTTAATTCCATCGACCACCTCTGTGTCATGGTCATCGTCCCCTTCTACTTCATAATCACCTTCCACAAAATTGACAGCAGGTCTTTGCGGACATTGATTTGAACGGTGTCCTGGTTGATGACATCTGTAACATAGTGAGGGCGCTGGTCTAGCATAGGGGTTCGGTGCTTGCTGTGGTGCAGCTCTTCTTGGTCGATTTTCAGTAGCCACGATCTCATTGGCTGGTTCAGTTGTGGGTGTCACTCTGCTTGGTCCTGCATGATACTGTTGGTTTGTAAACCTGGGTCGTACAGATGGTGCTCGGATTGGTTCTTCAGCCTTTCGTGCCAAATCGAAAGCTTGTCCGAGGGTGAATGTATTAAGCATCTTCATTTGGTCTTGTATGTCCCGTTTCAAACCTCCTCTAAACCTTGCGATTTGCATGTTTTCATTGTCTGGTAGCAAGTTTCGTGAATTTAATCGAATGAACTCGTCGATGTACTCTTCCACAGTCCGATTCCCCTGTCTGCAATTCTGTAATTGAACGTATAAACGTTGCTCATAATCAGGAGGTAAGAATTTACCCATGAATTTGCTCTTCATCTTCTCCCACGTTGCAATCGGAGGTTTTCCGTCTAGCACTCGCTTGTTTTTTAAATACTTCCAATAAGCTGCAGCTGATCCTTTTAGTTTATTGGCCACAACTTTGAGTTTTCGATCTTCAGAGCAGTCCATCACCCCAAACCCCGTCTCAACCTCGTCGATCCAAGAGAAAAACTCATCCACGTTTTGTGTTCCTTTGAAGGTTGGCATCTCCACATTGAGCTTATAATCTCGGTCACCTTGGGTTCTCCTTGGAGCTCAATCTTCTAACTCAATAAATTGAGAGTTTGTTGACGACATCACAGGTAATGATTGTGTGTTTTGGTATTGTGGTATGTTTTCAGGATTACGGGTCAAGGACGTCGGGCCACGAGTGATCTCAGCTGCCCCTCCACGTCGTTGGTCGTCTACCCTGTTGCCATTAGGAGACAACACTTCTAATCTTTGAAGAACCTCCTCAAGCTGAGCTTGCAGTAATGGAACCCCATCGAATAGTGGACGTATGTCATTGATGGCGGCAGTAACAACCCCGGTTGCTATTGCCCTTATTCGCTGATCCTCGTCAGTCGAACGACTACTCCCAATATCATCGCGTGCCATCAGAAATTTTGCTGAGAGCGTAGGCTCTGATACCACTTGACGTAGCGGAAGCTAAATAATCTCGAATCCACGAGAGGACTTGTGTTCAAAGAACAATTTTATTGATGATTGAATAATAATGCCAAAACAATAATCTTGACTCTGCTTTTAAAAGAAACGAAACTAGAAAATAGAATCCTAAAAGGATTGGGAAATTAATATCAAACAAGTTGATTTGTTTCCAACACTAATAACTAACGATAAATAAAAATAGAAAATAGAATCCTAAAAGGACTGAGAACTAACAATTAAACTTAACTAACAGTATTGACTTCCTACTGTCTGATCCCTATACCTGCACACAGCTACCTCTTCCTCATGTCCTACATCACTAGTGGGTTAAATTATTATCATTATGTCATAATTATTTGTTTTGTGGTCTAATTTACTGCTTGTGTTGTTATTAGAAGTAACCAAAACCACCATGTCTGCAAGAAGCTGGAAATGGTCAATTTGTTAAGATTCATTGTTTTCAGTGATATAATGATCTTGTTTTTCAAATAATTTGTGATTGTTTCTGTGTTTAGTACTAGCTAGTACTCTGTTCGTTGTTGCATTAGTTAGATTTTGTCTCTGGTTTTTTTGGAATCTTTACTAGAGCTGATTTCATTACTGGAAAAATTAAATTAGATTGCACCTTTTGTTGAAGGCGAACAAAAGGACATAAGATGCATATCAACAACTTGTCCAAACGTGCTCAAGAATTGTGGAATGAATGGGAGTTTCGCTCACTGATTTTGTTAAGTCTGGTTCTCCAAATCTTGCTCGTTGTCATTGGAAATCGGCGGAAGTACAGCAGTGGAATCGGGCTCGAATGGATTGTCTGGATAGCATACTTGTCTGCGGATTGGGTGGCAACTTTAGCATTGGGTATTGCTTCCCGTAGCCAAGGAGGTTTGGAAACAAATCCCACCAATCCGACTCCAAACTTCATTCCATCATTTTCAGCACCAATACTCCTTGTACACCTTGGTGGCCCTACACTATAACTGCTTATGCACTAGAAGACAACGAAATATGGTTAAGGCACATTCTCCAGCTGGCAATTCAAACTGCTGCGGCTTCTTATTTCTTGTTCAAATCATGGGGTAAGGATCCACTCATATATATAGCCCTTCCCGTTTTTGTTGCTGGAATTACCAAGTATGGAGAAAGGATTTCAGCTCTTTCGCAAGCTAGCTCCGAGAAGTTTAGGGCCTCCGAAATTGGAAGAAATTTCAATAGCGAATTGAGCGAGAAATTTCCATCTGTTGGCTTATTTGACATGTCTATTGAAGAAGTGAAAGAAGGTTTAGAATTTAACTACATAATACCTGAGGCTGTGTAACTCTATGAAGCACATTTTTTGTTTCAAATCTTCAAGATACTTTTCGCAGATCTCGGCCTTAACCATAGTAGCTATATGGTCAGCTATCATATCATAAGTAGCAAGAAAGCCACAGAAGCCTTCAAATTGATAGAAGTTGAGTCGGGATTTATGTACGATGTGCTTTTTACAAAGGTGACAAGAGTTTGTTCAACTCATACTATTCTTCGCTCCATCAGTTTCCTATCTTCTACTTCTGCATTGGTGACCTTCTCGTTAATGATAGCGAACAAGCATGCCTATCCAGAAACAGAGGTAATTATATCATACATCTTGCTGGGTGGTGGAGTTGTTCTTGAGATATATGGAGTCATCATGCTACTCTTATCTGAATGGGCTATGCTTCATCTTAGCATGCTAAGAAAGCCTTGGGCCGATTCTGTCTATCGAGCTATCTATTCCGACAGGAACAAAGGGTGGGAAAGATACATGGTACAACACAACTTAACAGATGCTCAAATAATCAAGAACGGAGCTTTGTGGAAGATGGTCACAAATTCATTGGTATGTAAACCAACACCCAAAGTTTGTTTTCTGAAGTTGATAGGCAAGTATAACATTCAAAGTTGGGAGGTTATCAGCGACGGATTAAAAGAATTAACTTGGGAATACGTCTTAGATAAACGTTCGAGATATAGTCATGAAATGCCTCAACCTGATCCTGGCATGAATGATTTGAAGGAGTTACTGGCTGAAAGAGGTGATCAGGTACTGAAAAGCATGGGATGCTTGGTAGAATTTCGTTGGGCTGTGGTTGAAATAGACTTTCATGGGAGCCTCCTTTTATGGCACATTGCCACTGATATTTGCTATCATGATGATATTCGCAAAAAGAAAGTTGATGCAAATAATCCTCCTTCATATCGCAAAATGAGCAGATCCTTATCTAATTACATGTTTTATCTTCCAAGTGATCGTCCAAATATGCTACCTAAAGCGATACGTGAAGTACCAATAAAGCAAGCCGGCATTCAACTCGCCGAATTCTCGTGGTGCTGGAGATCGAAAATAATAACTGGGCTGCCGCAGGCATGTCGGGGAGAATCGGCAACCATCCGTTACCGGCATCCAATACCCACTATCCGAAATAAAAAAAAAAATGGAAACAATTTGTCAATGCTACGTGATGCTTGCAAGCTTGCCAAGAAATTACAATCTCTGGAGAATAATTGGACCAACGAAAAAAAGTGGAGGATGATAAGTCAAATATGGGTGGAGATGTTGGCTTATGCAGCATCTAATTGTGGATGGAAAGAGCATGCTCAAGCACTTGCACGTGGTGGGGAGCTCCTCACTCGTGTGTGCCTTCTCATGGCGCATTTGGGTTTGAGGGAGCAGCATCTAACCAGTTCCAGCGCAGCTCAAAATCCAAACTTTTAAGTCTTGCTACTATAAATTAATTTTCAGTTGGTTGCTCTTTTTCTATGTTCGAAATATTGTTTGAGAGTCTTTCTTTACACGGAGACTAGTTTTAGGAGTCTTTATTTCATTTCATCATTATTGTTGTATTTTGGTGTGGGATTTTCTTGTGTGAAATTTTGTAATTTTTTTTAAATAAAAATGTGGCCTACACATCAGGCTTAGCACTCCCTAGAAAAAACAAATCTTAAGGAAGATGTGCAAAATTGATATGTATATGTACTTGATGAAAGTTTTTGCAACACTCCCTGATTTGATTCTCGGGGAACAGAAGGCATAAAGCCACAGACAGTTAAAGCTCAACCAATCATTACCAACAAAATAGCACGAAAAGCTCATAACTCGAACACTTTTAAATAAATAAATCTAGCATATTTGCTTCCTTCTTTTTTGCTTTTTTTTGTTTTCCAGGCTGACCATTATTTAATGGTCATACTTTTTTTAAATGAAAAAAGTTATTGTTTGAGGTTTTAAATTATATATATTGAACTAGAATGATTTTTTAAAATTAAAATTTTCTTAATTGGATATTTCCACAAAATTTCAATAATAAAAAGGTGACATTAACTAATTGAATATGATCTTAAGTTTACAAATAAATAAAACAATATATCATTTATAAAATCTTGAATGAAATAACAAAAGAAAAAAAACATAAAGATACACGCAAAAAGAAGGATGATATGTTTTATTTTATTTATAATTTAAATAAAAAAAGCACAGAAAAGAAATTCAACAAATTAAATTATTAAAAAATTTAGAAAAAATAATGTGGAAGAAATAAGAGGAGATGGGCCTAGACTTGAGCCCAAAGGCGTCCAGCCTCTGTCCCGGAGTATTTTGACAAGCCACGAGGCTTCATATAAACACTTGCAAAAGTTGAACGTGGAGAAGATCTACTAATTAATCTGTCTGTTTAAAAATTTTACACTGCTTTAAATGGTTCGGAAATCAATCTTTACATGGTAGAATACTCAAAATCTTAAATTAAATTAAATAATTAAATAAATTAAATATGAAATTAAACTTAAAATCTAAAATAAAAATGGCTTCAACAATGAAAACAAATTCATACACTCACGGACTCAGTGAATATTGTTTGACTGCAGTTTACTTATTATATGTGGACAAAGGATTTTATTCCAAATTAAACAGGAAGTGTTGCCGTGAAAATCACGAGCTAAGTAGATGCCTGCAGAATAAAGGCTTACCTTGCGACCAAAGGGAAAGTAATTTATTCTGGAAGTCCAACATTTCCTCTCTCTTGTACCTTGGAAGTAATCATCGTTCTACAGGAATTCATTACAAGATTTTCGAGCAGCGATGGAACCAGCAATATTTCTAAAACAACTCATGTTAAAATAATTATAGGCTTTAATTACTTTTCGTCCTCAAATTCATTTCTCTCGTGTATCAATCACCAAATGCTGAAAGAAGACAGAATAAGTCACTGGAGAAGGGAGATAGAAGAAAAGGATTCATTTTGGCCAACCACTCTTCAGCACAAAAAATGCCTATTTGTTTTGTTAATAGATTCATCTTTTATAGGGAGTTCAATGAATGTAGTATTTCCTTTTTATATCAGGTTTATTGAGTTTTTTTATTTGATTTTTTTTAGACTTATTAGAGGCTATTTTAAGGTTGAGAAGGATGTTACTATGGTTTCCAATATATTTTTATGTTATTACAAGATGAAATTTAGGTGTTTGTAGTCCAAAAATCACGTTATTAATAATAATAAAAAAAACACATGTTTCATAAAAATAAAAATAAATACATAAATTAAAAATTAGAATTTTAATAAAATAATTAAAAATTAACTTTGAATTATTCTTTGAGCGTAGTGTGAACGCAATAACTAGGATTAACTCCATAATAAAAATTACTAAAATCCAAAAAAAAAAATTAATTTTATTAATTTTCTTATCCATGGCATAAACTTTTCATAAAGTTTTGCTTGTGAATAGAGAAAGTAATTTATTCTATATTTTTTTTCTTGCAGAGATCCCTTTATAAAGGTTCGAATTGTGATGAGAATAAACAATTTGTTATATTTATATGCTACATTATCAAGTTTATAGCGTCGCAAAATCTCTAAAAAAAGAAAAAGAAAAGGAAAAGCATAGTTTTGAGGCATAAGGGCTCGAAACACTATATTCTTGATGGGGGACAGCTTTAGGTGATATTACTTGATGTCGAGCGTTGGGTCAGATTGATAATCATGGTTTAGGGTCAAATTACTTAACCTCAAACTTTTGAAATCACATAAAAAATTGGGGGAGGAATTTGTAATTTTATTTCTTAATTTCAATTTTAAGCATCACATCAACTTATTTGTGTCTAAGAATCCTTGCTATCAAATTGGGGGATGCTTTTACATAAAGTAATAAAAAAATCTATTGAAATCAAATATAAAAAAACTACAAGATTCTTCTTCATCCAATCTAATTGCTCGAGGAATAATTTTACTTTAGTTTCCAAGGAGGGCAATTGATGCTCTTGTCTATGAAACTTTAGAATATTTGCGAGCGCTGATGAGACTAAGGTAGAGAACTTGCAAATTAATCTTCGAATAAAGAACATGAAAGTTAACCTGAGAAATATTTTAACAATAGATATCCGAAACGACTTGTTTGTAACGCATCCGAATGTTGTTTTCTTATCGGAATTAAAGCAAAGAATTTGAGAACTGTATACTTTAGTCAATCGGAGGAAAAACCTCTGTTTTCCTAACACTCTGTTCTTTCTATTTTCGATCATGTCGAAGGCTTTTCTTAAAGGGGTAACTTGTGAATACAGAAAGTAATTTATTCTATATATTTTGCTGTTGCAATAATCTCTAACATATGCTTAGATAACGTTGGGAAACTATCTCTGGACAAACAGAGATAATGGAGAGAGGGAATCTGTTTTCCTGTATTTTTTTTATTTTGAAATTATAGAAATCCACTTCAAAACTGTTTTAGAGATAGATTTATTTCATATATCTTTTTAATAAAAAACATTTCTATTTCTTTAGTGTTAGTTCATTCTTTCTCTGATAATATGTATTAGTTGATTCTATCTTGAAACGTTAACCAAATGTAACTTTATAGACCTTTCATTGAGTTTTGGCTTGTGATGAGAGCAATACTTTATCCTATTTCTTCTATCAACTATATAAGAACGTTTGACTGACTTCACTTTGGGTACTAGTAGGAATTTTATGTTCAAGTTTATAGAGTTCCACAATCTCCATAAATAAATCACAATCTCTATAACTAAAACACAGATTTGTGGGACGAGGATTGGCAGGCGACATAAGCTGGTTGAACGGAAGCAGAGCCCGCAGACATTCACCAAACGTTTGGGCTGCAAAGTTGTGAGTATGTGTCTCTGTTTGTATCTGTATCTGAACTGTTTTTTTACATGCTTTGAACTCTAAATCTCTCAAGGTGTATGGATCTGAACTGTTTTTTGACATGTTTTGAACTCTAAATCTCTCAAGGTGTATGGCTGCTTCACACTATGCACATCGAGGAACCATGTCTTTTATCATGCGGTGATGATAAGAAAGTATTAGAAAGCATAAAACTCGAGGGCTTACATCTTACAACTGGCTACTGATAAGTCATATGGTTAAGGGTAATGTAACTGCATAGAAAGACAAACCATCAAACATCTTCACCCTAATCACTATATATTGCATATCAACAGGAAAAAGGGAGAAAAAAAACGACATCTGTATCGTATTTGATTTCTCTAGTTTAGTTAAGTTCTTTTATATACATATAATGATTTTGGTAGATTTATTTATTTTTGAAAATGTTTTCTTTTCAGGGTCTTGTGGTCGAAGATGTGCATGCATGATTGTCTAAAACTGTTGAGGAACTATGGAGTGGATGGGGGCTTCGCACATTGAAGCTACGCAATCTCTTTCTTCGAATACTATCGGATTCTGACTTGGTACTGCTGTTCGGTTAGTATACCTATCACAAACTGGGTTGCCGTTAAATTTAAGGTTTAAGAAAAATTGAATCCAAGGGTTAGATTGTAATACTAACAAAGTAGAAACCAAAATCAAAATCATTTAAAAGCTTGAAGAACGAAGTATATATGAAGAATGGAAGGATTGAAAAGTTACGTTTTCAAACCTGTGTTTTATAACATTAAATTAAATTAAACAAGTTCTTTGAAGTGTTCTTGGAAAAGTTATTATTTTACTATCTAAAACTCTTGAGATCTTTCTATTACTCCTCAAAATATATTTGTTTTATCCTAATAACGTCCATATTTGCAGTGGGTAAATAACGCTTAAAACCATGTTACAAAAGCTGAACAATCATCAATCCTCAGCAGTGGCAACATTATCATTGGGTATCCTTGCTCTCAGCCGAGCCAACTCTGCAAATCCGAAGTTGATTCCAATAATTCGGCTTCCAACCCTACTTCTTCAGCTTGGTGGTCCTTGAATTGTCACAGCTTATTCTATGGAAGACAACGAATTATAGCGAAGGCACCTTCTTGGTAGCAGTCCAAGTCGGGGTGGCTTCTTATGTCTTGTTCAAGTTACGAAGCAGGAATGCCATCATGCTAGTAGCCATTCCCGTCTTTATTTCAGGAATAATCAAGTATGGAGAAAGGATATGGGCTTTCAGGTTAATTAGCAAGTTCCCAGACTTTTGAGCACTACACAGACAATCAATTATTCTTCCAGCCACGCTTCTGTTCTAGAACATCGCTTCCGAGTTTGCATAGATATCTCTATGAAGCTCGTCTTTTGTTCAGGATGCTGTTCACAAATTTAGTTCTTGGCATTGATGATCAAAAGATAACCTACGATTTGATTTCGAAAAAGAATACCAAATTAAGAAGGCTTAAGTTGATAGAAGTCCAGGTGGGAATATTCATGTATGATCTGCACTATTCTAAGGTGAGAAACGTTTCTTTTCCACGCATCATCCTCCATTCTATCACCTTCTTACCTCTGTTTCTGCATTAGTTGCCTTCTCAACAATAAGCACAAAGAAGAACGTGTATTCTAACCCTTGAGTCCCCGATACCAGTGATTTCAACGTCCTAAAGCAGCTATAATAATTAGCAGAGAGAGGTGACGTGGCACATTTCGAGGCGAGGATTTCTTTTAAAAAATTGGATGGAGTGTGGTTGGTGTAGAATTCATTAATAGCCTCCTTTCTTGGCACATTGTTACTCGTGTCTGTTATTGCTTGGTCTGTGATAAATTGTGCCCTTGAGTGGGAGAAAATAAATAGCCATGTAATTAGTTCATATAAAATTTTAATGCTGTTATATTTTAGTGTAAGGTTTATTTGTAAATGTTTTTATTTTCTATATTTTTGTGGCTATAAAGAGGATAGTCAAAATAATTTTTAGATTATTTTAGGATTTTGGGTAAAAAAATTATATATAATCTTTTATTTTCACATAGTAAATTTATTTAGTCGGCTTAAATTATAAATTATATGGATGGATTGTATGGTTGACCGTTCTTGATTTTTATATTTTTTTTATTTTTCAATTGATTTTTATATTTCTACCACAATTATCATAACATTATCAATTAAAAAAATGGTGTTGGCAGTAACCTCGATCCAAATTAATTAATTATATAATTACATGGTGTATCATTTCTTTTCAGAAAACTCTAAATTAAAAAGGTCTGCATAAATTTTTGGATAATCAATCTCTTTTAAAAAAATATTGACAACGGTCATAGATCTAAAATCATTGTTAAAAAAAATATTATTATTAAAAACTAGAATCCAATTAACATTAATATTCCCAAATTTAAAAAAAAATATTTATAAACATTAATAATTAAATAAATATTACATTAAATCAATTATGCTACAAAATTAAAAAATAGTGTCCCGCGTAAATAATTATCTTTGAACAACCTTTGATTTTGTTGAAACGGGACACGTGGGCAAGATTATGTGAACTATTTCCCCTTTTCATTTAAGATTTTTTGTTTTTATCTTAATAGTTAGTTGAACTATGGCATATTTTGATTTATTACCCTTCTAGCTAGGGTCCATTAATAAACTCATTAAAAGCACATGAAAATCACAAGCATAGCAAAAAAAAAAAAAACACAAAATCAAAATACGCCCCCAAAAGATTTTATTTTATTAATAGTTGAGATATTACATGTTTATATTTACGTCATTTTTTTAGATTCCAGTAATAAAATGCTAAAAATATATGAAAATCACATGCACAAAATTAAAAAGTAAAAGCAATTAATAAATGAGAAATTATACATTAAATAATGTTGAAAACAAATGAAGGAATAAATAATAGAAAAAAAATCCTACTTCTCATGAATCCTACAATCCAATAATAAATGAAGAAATCAAATCATATGCAAGCTAAAATTAGTTTTATTTTTCTATTATTCTTGTTTAGGACTCTTATTCCAATTATTTATTCCTTCATATAAACATTTGGTTTTTATATTATTTAATATTTAATATTTTATTTACCGATTATTTTCACTTTTGTTATTATTCACGTTATTTTCAGTCACTTTTCAACATATTATTAACACAACTTTAAAAAAAAACCAAAACAGGTAATAATTTTGACTATTAAAATTTAAAAAACAATTAAAATAAAAAATATAAATAGATAATAGTTCAGAGCTTATGTGCAACGATACGTGCAGCCCCATTTTTTATGGGCCCCATAACACAACAGATTTTGTAGGGCCACACGTCAAGACGATGTCACGTGTGACTGCTTACCTTCCAGCTGTCCACTCTCTCCTCTTCTCTAGATAGAGGAAGCCCAACAAACATCTCCGCCGCTGTAACCATTTCTTTCTCTCCAGCCTCAAAAAAAACCCTTGAGAAAATGTCGAAAATCCCACACGAAATCATAAGCGATATTTTCCAACAACTTCCCGTCAAATCTCTCCTCCGGTTCAGATCTCTATCAAAGCCGATTTGCTCCTTAATCGACGGCCCAGATTTCATCAAGCTCCATCTATACCATTCCATCACCGCCAAATCGAATCACAGTGTCATCCTCAAAGAATGGGATCTTTTCACTGTCGATTTTGACACCCTTTCAGACGCTGTGGAGGTTAAGCACCACCCCCTTTACGCAGCTGGGGGCACGGAGGTGATTGGTTCGGTTAATGGGTTGGTGTTTTTGAGACATTCGGAGAGGAATCTTGCGGTGTATAATTTGTCTACGAGGGAGTGGAAGAAATGTTTCGTGGTAGAAATTAAGCCTCCCAGAAGAGATTTGATTACAGGGTATGTATATTATGGGTTTGGTTATGATTATGTTGGTGATGATTATAAAGTGGTGAGGATGGCACAATTCGTTAGGGAAGATGGCGGTGGCTGCGGCGGTGATGGCGATGGTGGTGGTGGTTTGGGTTGTGAATATGAAGTTAGGGTTTATAGTTTGAAGAATGATAAATGGAAGAAAATTGAAGGTTTGCCAATTTGTCTCAAGTTATTAAGCAAGCAATTTTTTCATGTTTTGCATAGGAGAGGGTATGGTGTTTTTGCTGGTCATGCTTTGCATTGGATTGTCCCTCAAAGGCGTCAACTTGGTATTAGAGATTGTGTTCTTGGGTTTGATATTAGGAACGATAAGTTTTTCGAATTACCGCAACCCAATTATGAGAGCAAAGGTATGAGCTTTCAGGTTGATATTGGGGTTTTGGAAGGGAATTTGTGTGTAATGTGTAATTATGAGCATGTTTGTGTTGATGTTTGGGTCATGAGGGAGTATGGCATGAAGGAATCTTGGTGCAAGATGTTTTCTGTTCAAGGGATTAAGTGGATTGGTGCTTTTATGTTTTTGAGACCTTTGATTTATTCTAAGGATGGTGGTAAGGTGTTGTTGGAGGTGAATGATGAAAAGCTTGTGTGGTATGATTGGAAAAATAAGCATGCTAAGGTTGTAAAGATCCGTGGTGGACCGAATTCATATGGTTCTGAAATGTATGTGGAAAGTCTTGTTAGGATCAATGATGGTGATCGAAACGGCTGGAAGAAGCAGCAAGAGATAGATGAGGAAGAGGAGAAGAGGAAGGCAGATAGGAAGAAGAGGTAAGATAGTGTGAATTTTTTTTATGTGTTTGATTCTTTTGAAGCCATTTAATCCTATCTTCATCAAAAAAATAGAAATCCAAGTAATGTTCATAGGTAGTCTGTTAAGTTTTTAATTTTGGTTCACAAAAAAATAACTTTGTAGTCATGGTCGTGGACTCATGGACGGTGTAGCTTTCTCTCTTTATAAGTTAAATAATTTTTCCAGGTTATGTTTATTTGAGTAGCAAGTGATGAAAAGTCAGTCCACATTTTCAATTTGGGTGAAGAGCCATTATAACAGTTTTTGATTGGCTCTCTAGCAATAATTTTTATGCAAGTTTGTGTAAATTTAAATTCTTATTTTGTACTGTTCCGTCAAAGGCTTCATGTGGTCATTTGTTTATTTTGATTTAGTACCTTATGTCAGTTGTGTCTCTCAGGGATGATTTCCTGTCTGTGGGGTTCAAGCTGAAGTTGTAGGGCCACCAGAGAAAGAGGATACCGCACAGAGGCGAAATGGAAGGAGGTGAGCTTTTAGCTTGGCCCATTGAACAAATGCTTTCATTCTGCTGTCTGGTTTAAGCAATGTAAAGATCAAGGCAATTAGATTTAAGTTTTCATGTTTCAGAGGGCTGATATCTACTTCCGTTTCGGCAGATATTCTTGCTCCTTTTTTTTCTTTTCTGTTTGACCCAGGGTTGAAACTGAAGACTACACATGCCGGTTTGAAGACAGAAAATGTGGAGAAGAAGGCTCCAAGCAGTGTCTACTGTGCCTTATGTTGAAAGTAGTATACAATGTTAGATTTGGTTTTAGGACATTCTGATAAGAAAAATCAGATACTTTCTGCCTTACCGGCGCAAGAGGAACTCTGGAACTCATGTATAGTGTTTCAAGATAGAGAAGTTAGTCTATGTACTTTTTGAAGTTGTAGGAAACTTTTCAGAAATGATAAAATGAAGTCATTAGCCTACAAATTTATGGTGTTTTTTCACGCAAGGTTATGGGTAGGTTGGTTTGTTTTTACATTTTAAAAGTGTTTTGTTTTTGAAAAAAATTAAATATATATTTTTTTGGTGTTTTTAATTATTTTTTTTTGATGTATTGATATTAAGAATAAATTTTAAAAAATAAAAAATATAAATCTGTGACATCTGGTAGATGACTGGATATGATAGGAACATTTCACAGGAGACTTGCTGTGGAAATAATAATTCACATGTACTTTGCCGTGTAGATTCATTTTGGGGGAAGTAATTTAGGGCTATTGGATTTGAGCTAGATATCAAAGGACTCACTAGGACCATTAGATCCAAATCCACTGGCCTGGCTGTGAAGCAACCATTCTGTTCTTGTGATGTGGAAATGGAATCATGAAATTTCTGGGAAACATCTGGTTTTTTCCTATAATTGAACTTGGTTACTTCCTTCTCAAGCTGTTTAATTCGATGTGCTTAGATGGTTTTAGTGTACAGTTCTTCGAGCATCAATGCAAGGACAATCCAAACTTGAACAATGTCAATTGCCAACCCCAATAGTTCAAGATTCATGGAATGATTGCTTGTTTGAACAAAATGCAAGTTATTTTTGGCGAATGCTGCAGATTTCTTCGAACGCATTTCATTCCATAGGGAATGGCTTTCTCTTTATACAAATACTCTGTGTACCCCTCAGACCCGCTTCAGCCTTTTTTTGCTATCTAGGGCAAGCCCCCATTTCCTCAATGATGCCAAAAGTGGAAAGCGATCTCTTTGCCTAGCCACTATGCTTACAGGCTGCTGCTTCAAGCAAAGTGTCAAGAAGATGCTTCCAAAGTAATATCATGGGCCATTTGTGATGGTTGCTGCTTCCTTAGGCAATAATAAAGTGCGCTTTGGTATTATTGGACATCTTGCAAGTGGATCGGTCAACTTGTCATTAATCTAAAGGCTTAAGGTTAACTACCAGTAACAAATTGACATGTGTCATTATTTAGGGTTTGTGTCCCTTCCTTGGTTAACAAAAAAAAAAAAAGCCTCATGGTTGCTGGCACCTTGGTTTATGCCTTGTGTTTGAACTTTGAGCATTTGTGGATGTAAAAAATCCACATAAGCTAAATAACATGGGCGCTGCTTATAGTTATCAATACAAGACTATTCACATGCATAGTTATTAAACTCGGTTTGGAGGTTGACTGGTTAAGGGACCGGGTTTTGGGTTTTAGGGGTCAACCTGGGTCGATTCAAAAAAATTAAAAAAAAATAAAGTTTTAATATTTCATATAAAAAAATTTATATAAATATAAATTATACATATTATAAACAATGAAATTTAAAAGAATATTTTTTAAAAAAATTTATCCTACATTGAAAAGACATAATTTTTTTTTTGGAACATATAATATTTATACTAATAAGTTTCAAATCTCACATTAAAAAAACATGATTTTTTTCATGGGAGCATAGAGTATATATATGAAAGGGTTTCAAATCCCACATTAAAAAAATATTATGTTATATTTTTAAGTTGAAGTATTTAAACTAAAAGGTTTTTTATCTCACATTGAAAAAACATGAATTTTTTCTTGAGAACATAGAGTATATATACGAAAAGGTTTTAAATCTCACATTGAAAAGATATTATATTATCCTTTTAAGTTGAAGTATTTAAATCAAAAGATTTTTTTATTCCACATTGAAAAAACATGAGTTTTTTCTTAGAAACATGGAGTATATATACTAATGGGTTTCAAATTCCATATTGAAAAAACATTATTTTTTTATAGGAGTATAGAGTATATATACGAAAAGGTTTCAAATCCCATATTGAAAAGATACTATGCTATCTTTTTAAGTTGAAATATTTAAACCAAAAGATTTTTTATCCCACATTGAAAAAACATGATTTTTTTCTCGGGAACATAGAGTATATATACGAAAGGGTTTCTAATCCCACATTGAAAATATATTATGTTATCATTTTAAGTTGAAGTATTTAAACAAAATAATTTTTTATCCTACATTAAAAAAATATTACTTTTTTCTTAGGAACATAGAGTATATATACTAATGAGTTTTAAATATCACATTTAAAAAAAAAATCGAGTCTCGTCCGGGTTTGCCCGGGTCGCCTAGGTCAGGGGTTGACCCGCCGGGTCACCCGGGTTTGAAGGTCGCCCGGGTCATGGGTTGACCTGCCGGAACACCCGGGTTTGACCGGGCTGTTGCCACAACCGGTCTTTTATTAAACCCGAATCGGTCCAGGCACCGGGCCGGCCGGGTCCCCCCGGGTTGACCCGCCGGGCCGGACCGGGTTTAATAACACTGCTCACATCACGATATTAATTCATGTTTATCTTAAAAAAAAATCAAAATCAGGTTTTTATTGAGTTTTCAAAAAACATTAATTTCAAATTTAAAATAATTCAAAAAAATTTAATCATACAATTAAACCACAATATCAAATAATATCTTAAATATTATACCGTCATTGGCTCAAAGGGAAATTTACTGTGTTAAATGATAAATACTTGGTGGTCATGTTAAATGGTAAATACTTGGTATTTAGTATTATGATGAAGAATGTTTTTTAAAAGTATTTTTTATTTAAAATATATTAACATTTTTTTTTTAACACAAACATATTAAAATCATAAAAAAAATACTAAAAAAATTATTAATTTAATAAATTTTTATATAAAATATATTTTTAAAACATTTCTAAAGTAAAAAATGAACACATTTCCAAACACTCAACACTAAAGCTAAAACAAGGATAACCTTCCGTTTCTGTTAATTTTTCCTGTATGAGATCTAAGTGAGACTTCGTCATGATATGTTTGAACGTTAAATGGCGATTTTTTGCCAATTAACTAAACACCCATTTAAATAAATCGCTAATATTTTTTAAGTTAGGGTTAATTTACTACAATTAGTAATGATTTTAGAATACTGTGACTGTCTATTTATTATTATTATTATTATTGGAAAAGAGCAAGAATCATTTCCTTGATAACAGGACTAAAATGTAATAGTACTGAAACATTAGATACCAAAAAATACACTTCATTTAACAAAAATCAAAGTGACAAAGCTGCCCTTCACTGTCCAAGTTACCGTTAATAACTACCCTTGAAGCTCACACTCTCTTTCTTACTGAGCACAAAGGCCTTAAAAAACAGCGACTTTCTCAGCCTCAGCAAGTCAAGTCTCCCTCTTGAAATGATTGCAGAAATCCTCTGCAGAGTACAAGCACAGAAACTTCCTTGTTTCAGGTCTGTATCTAAACCATGGTGTGCTTTAATTGATGGTCCAAACTTCATTAAAATTGCATTTAAAGCACTCTACGGACACAAGTCCAATCTTTACATCATCATTAGAACTACTTCATATGTTCACTACATGGGTTTTGATCAAAATTTAGTTTCAAGTGGTTGTTTTACTTTAAAAGAGTTGAATCATCCTTTGATGTGTTATAATCATGGGATCAAAGTTTTAGGTTCTGTTAATGGGTTGCTTTGTGTTTCTAATGTTGTTGATGATATTGCTGTGTGGAACCCATCAATTAGAAAGTATTGTGTGGTGCCTTTTTGCCTATTATCTGAAAAGGTATTTTGGGACTAAATCTTGTAGAGTGTATGTGATTGGATTTGGCTATGATTGTGTGAGGGATGATTATAAGGTTTTAAGGATAGCGCAGTTTGGAGGTGGGGGAAGAGGAGTTTTGAGTCTGAGGTTAAGGTTTATAGTTTGAGGAAGCAATCGTGAAGGAGGATTGGTGATATGCCTTAGTGAAGATGAGTAGGAAAGTTCTCTTAGCACAAAGCAAAAGTAGGTTTCTATGGATGAAAATAATTGAAGCTGTTACATTTCGGGGTGCTCCATACAAATATCGTGCATATACATTCAACAGAAGCCTTGTTTCCCCAGTCAATCATGGCAGCCAAATTACTGGCAATACGGATCAGGAATTGGAGAACAAGACAGACAATGAGAAGAGATGAAGAGAAGAAATAGCCAAGATTTTCCTTCTTCTTCTTTGCTACTGGAGGCCAATGTGTTTTTCTCTAGGTTCTTGTCTATGGAAAGAAGTTATAGGTTCAGGATTAAGATTTTTGGCAGAGATGGCAGCAAACACCTGCATTTTTAGCTTCAAGATATTTGATGGAATCAAATAGAATTTGATTTTTTCTACTTCTTGTTGACTATATCGATTCATCATTGTGAAAGCTTTTAGTTTTATATCACATATGGAATGTATATATATATATATATATATACACAAGAAATATATATTATGTTGCAAGGATGGTTCATTGATCTGTTGTTGCATTCAAGATTGTTTTTTGATTTGGATTCACAAAAGGTTGGCTTGGAGTACAGGTCTGATCGTCAGTGTTTGTCTCTACCTATCTGCCGGTGAAATATCCCAATGTTATAGGCTTATCTAAGGCTCAATTATATGAAATCAGGAAGATTGTTAATTTCTCAACTAAGGCTTGCTCATAGATCTCAAGTGTCTGCTGCGGTGCTGCCTTGGCTATTTACAATTTTGCTTGCTACTGTCGTCAATTTTGCTGTATAATAGTTGTCTTTTTTTTCTTTTCTGTCTTTTAAACCTCTAGAGACTCTTGGCTATTTTCCTTCCCAGTGTTTCTTTATTTCCTTCTCTTAGTTCAGCTATTTGATTCCTTAGTTGGTAAGGAGAGAGAAAATTCCATATATAAAGTTTAGCACAATATTGGGTTCTTGCAACGGTTTGCTTTGTATGGAACTATCAAAGAATCCACACTCCACCAAAGACCATATCTTACCCATGATTGCGTTGTGGTTGTGGAACCCATTAACCAACAAATCTCATATCCTACCAAAAGCACCTATTGAATTTGCAGGGCTTCAGAATGATCACTGTGTTGAAGTTGAATATGCGTTCAGACATGATTGACTTCAAGATGACTACAAGGTTTTGATGATTTCTCACAAGGATCTTATAAGGGATGGTCTGGTACTCATATCCCTCAAGTTAAGGTTTATAGATGCAAGGTTTTGATGATTTCTCAGAAGGATCTTATAAGGGATGGTCTGGTAGACTGGTGCTCATATCCCTCAAGTTAAGGTTTATAGATAACTCATGGGCGGCAATTGTTGTGCCTGGTTATCTTCACTATATTATCAACAAGAAGGGGTTCTGGAATAGGCAACAATATGTACTAGTTCACATGCTTTTCAATGGTCGTTAGCACAAGGGGATGAATCAAATATTGCTGCATTTGATATTCAAAGAGAAGAGTTTTGCACAAGGCCTCTCTCTGGCTCAGGAGGATCTGCTGATTCCTCCAGGAATTTGGATGTCCTAGGACATTGCCTTTGCTTAGTTTCTATGCATGTCCATAGTAGGGTGGACATGTAGATGACGAAAGAAAATGGAATAAAAAATTCATGGGCTAAATTGTTGTCACTTGACCATTCTCCTTCACTTTTACACATCTGGCTCCTTTAGCATATTCAAAGGATTGTGATCACAAGTTTCTCCTAAAAGTGCATACATGTTCAAGAAAGTTATTTGGTATGATCTAAAGACTAGAACATATGAAGATGCAGAAATTCCTTGTTATCAACGGCTATTTGATGCCTATACATTTGATGGAAGCCTAGTCTCTCCCAAATTGAAGACAAAACGCATCAAGAATGTGATAAAAATGCCTATACATTTGTTGGAAGCCTAGTCTCTCCCAAATTAAAGACAAAACGCATCAAGAATGTGATAAAAAGAAAATCAAGGAGACAAACAAGGAAAAAAGGGAAGAGACTAAGTTGCCTAAATTTCTTGTTGGATGACAAGCAAGGAATTGTCGTCTTTGTATTTTTGTCTATGTGAAGGGCGTGGAAATCCGCACGCAGCAATTCTGCCTGTTACCGTTGATTCTCGGTGCCGAGTCAGTGACTCGCTGAAGGCACATACATTAACAAAACCAAAAACGGAGTCTCTCCAACTCTCCCAAATAAATGTCAAGACCCATCAAGAATGTAAGAACAGGGGATGAAAGGAGAAGACTGTCCCTTCGTTAACTCCAATCATGTTAGGTACTTGTGATGTTTTTGTTTTCCTTAGTTTTGTGAAAACCCTTAATTATGTTATTTATATGCTGCAAGTTCAAGTCACAGTAGAGGCTGGGGACTGTTACAGAATGTGGCAGTGATAATAATTTAAAGTGTGTTTTACTTATAAATATATTAAAATAAAATTTTTTAGTTTTTTAAAATTATTTTTAACATTAAAATAATTCAAAAATATTATTTAAAAAAAAACATTTTAAAAATTATTGGAAACACGCATTCCCAAATACACCTACTCTTATGCATGTGAGACTAGAGTTTATTCTTTGAAAAATGACAAGTGGAAGGGCATTGGAGGTTTGCCATGCCGTCTTGATTATAAAGCTGCTATTTGGCTTGGAAATCATTTTAGGGTTCATTGAAAGGAGAAAATAAAAAAAGAAATCTTTCATGTAAGCTTCACAATTTTTCACTTGTAAGTTATTGCTGTAATTTTACTACTCACAAAAAAGGAAAAGTCTTAAATTATCCTTGATCAATTTTAGTAGGTCTAAATGATCCCTGTGCAGAGTTCATCTCACCCTCAAACATCAGCAAATGAGGGTTTTTTTTTTTTTTTTGTGGGGGGGTGTTAAAATTTAATAAATTTCCTAACCCTAACCATTTAGCTCGGTTTGTGAGCTATTTCAGAACAATTTTGATTTTTCAAAGTTTTATTTAATTTTTCACCCTTATTGTGAGACTTTTTCCAGCATCTAGGTTTTTTCTCGAACTCTTTTCGTTTCACCACCTTCGTCAATTCCCTTTCAATATCAATCTTATTAAACTTGGTTTTGTAGAATTTAAACCTTTATTAATCGCTTAGTTCCATAAATAGGACTGTTATTGCTGTTACAAAGCAACACCATACTCACATCAATCTTGCTCCAGAAGTTGCTTCGCTACGACTCTACAGCAAGTTAAAAAGTAACAACATTCTGCACTGTTGACAAATGATATCGAAAAGCTTTATGCAACTTGAGTTTTCTCTTAAAGGCAAAGAGCACAAAAGTCACCGAATATAGGGGCTAAAAGATTTGACAAACTTGCTTGACAAGGAGGCACCCCTTGTGTTGCAAGGAGACACCGACTCAAGGAAATTGATTTAGGTCCTAGGAAGCATAAAAGCTGAGTTCAATTTGATTCCCGGTAAGAATCCAACATGCAGGAAAAAGGAAATCCAGTACCATGGTTTATTACAAGGCAAGGTTCCCCTTCAAAACCCCGAGGAAATCAATGCAGTTGCATCATGAAACTACCGGAGAACGTCATAGCTCACATACTAAGTTATATACCTGTCAAGAGTCTGTTGCTTTTCAAGCGTGTCTCCGGGCTATGGTGTTCCCTGATTGAGAGTGAATATTTCATCAAACTTCACCTCAGAAACTTTGTCCATGATAGCTGCGGTGCCAAACTTAGCCTCATTCTTCAAGACACATGCTTCTCAACGCCAAAGATCTTTTCAGTCACCGATGTTGGTTTGCAGAATGAATGCCTCGAACTCGGAGGCCCGTTCGGTTACAGGACCAGAATATTAGGATCTTGCAATGGTTTGCTTTGTGTTTGTCAATCAGACATGGAAGACAGCGTCGAGTACAAACGATCAGGGAAGTATTACGTCTCCCCGAAGATAGCCTTGTGGAACCCATTAACAAAGAAATTGCATATCCTGCCCTTCGCACCTATTCAAGTTACAACATGGAGTCCTCTCTATGGTGTTCTTGACTCTCTTGAATTTCAATATGCATTTGGACATGATTCATTCAACGACGACTACAGGGTTTTGAGAATTGTACAGCAGAATCCTGGAATGCCTGATCCTGATAAGTTTATCCTTAAAGCTATGGTTTATAGCCTGAAGGCTAATTCATGGAGAGAAATTGTTGCACCTGGTTATCTTCATTATATTGTCAGTAAAGAATCTGTGCTCGTCCACGACGCTTTTCATTGGTTGCTAACCCAAGGGCATGGATTGGATATTGTTGCATTTGATATTCAAAGAGAAGAGTATTGCACAGTGCCACTGCCTAACTTAGAAAGTAAGTCTTCTCCTTACTACAGGAATTTGGGTGTCCTCAGAAAATGCCTCAGCTTAGCCTCTAGTAGTGTCCATAATGTTGAGATATGGGTGATGAAGGAATATGGAATGAAGGATTCATGGGTTAAATTGTTCTTGCTTGAACAGTCTTCTTCACTATGCTACAGTACTGTTCCATATGATCTGGCCCCTTTAGCATATGTAAAGGATAACAATGATGATCATAAGGTTCTCCTAAAAGGGCTGCCTGATCAAAGTCTCATATGGTATGATCTAAAGCTGAAAAAATATGAACATGTCCAAATTCATGGGGCTCCATGGCGATATCAACCCTATATTTTTGTTGGAAGCCTTGTCTCTCCTCTCCCTCCAATGCGGAAACAAATTGATGGCAAGATACATCAGGAATGTGAGAACTAGACAAACAAGAAGAGAAGAATAGGAGAAGAAATAGCCAATTAGGGCCTGTAAATCTTCTTTCCTGTGCTTCGTTTATCCCAGATTGTAAGACAATTCAAATGTCTAATGTTGGTAATTGTTTTTGGCTATTTACATTTGCTGTGAATGCTGAATGGCGGTGGTGGTTATAGTTTTGTTCATGTCAAGGCCAATCTCTGCATGTGCTTCAGCTCCCACTGATGACATGTTCAGATGCTTGTGCAATTCCAGTATGCTAGAATACAGCTTCCCTTTCTGTTTATTCTTTCATAATTTGTGTTTCGAGCTCTGCACATACTTGAACCATGACAAGCTTTCCTTAGTTTCGTAGAACAAACCTTAATAACGTAATTGTATGTCGCAATTTGTGAGCAAGTTACAGAATTATGTGGAATTTCCACAAAAGCCGACCCAAGATTAGTTGGATTGAACCTTTTTTTTATTTTTATTTTTTTAATGATTTCGCATTAGATATTTTTAAAAAAATCTGTTTCGATTTTGATTTAAAAATAAAAAATCAACTGAAAAAAACCACTAAAAAATAAAAATAAAAATCAATTAAATAAAAAATCAGTAAAAACTAGCTCAACTAAAAAGTTCCATGAATTAAATTGGACTTAGTCAATTTTTTAAAATGTAAAAACAAATCAAACCGATTGGTTTGATTAGTTTATTTGGTTCAGTTTCGATTTAAAAAAAACAGTTCGGTTATATTTTTTGCCTAAACTTAATTATTTGAACCGATCCTCAGTCCTATATGCTTGCTGGTTCAGGTTCCCTGCAGAAGCAGAGGATTTAGACTTATCAAACGAAAACTTAATCTCACCAAATATACTTAAAAAAGATATCATACACAAATCAATTAGGCCCCTGAAATTGCTCTGCTACGGCATTCTGAACTGATGACAATTATTGAAGGAAAGCTCAATGCAGTTACTTGAATTTCATCCAAAGATTAAATAGCATGCAAATCAATTCTAAAACATCATATACTGAATTGAAGAACTAAGAGAAGAACTCAAAGTCAACGCCTTCTTTGAAATTATTATTTCGAAACGTCTCAAAATAGTTGTCTCTCAATCTTATCTTTTCATTCAGACACAGATTCTGCCAAGGTTGAAAATGTATAAACATGTCAACGTTCTAAGAGGACTTTTACTCCAGCCTTATGAAGACTGAAGCTGCTTTACAAATTGCATGTAAGAACGGTCAAGCTTGCTGAAAAATCTGCTGCATCTGAAACTCCACGAACAGTTGTTCTGCTTGTGTTGATAGAACTTGCAACTGTACTCGAACTGGTGTCTAACTTGTTGGAGGAAGGAAAGTTGTAATTGAGACTTGAATCATATAGAGCCCCGCAATATCCCATGTCGCGTTTCTGCTCTAATTCTTCTATTGATCCATCAGAATGATTTTCTCTGTTAGCAGCGGCTGTGAAGTGAAGACAAGGCGGAATGTAATGGCCATTCCTGAAGAAAGGATGTTTTAAGGCCTCCTCAGCAGTAGGCCTATTGCACGGATTCCAAGAACAAAGCATTGAAATAAGGTCGATTGCTTCCTCACTGGCAGATGGGATCAATGCCGAAAGCTGGACACCATCAAAGTTTGGAAATTGGTAGTTAAGAGTCCTCGCAAGATGAACTCCATCAGCCCATGAATCTATAGTTGGAGTGCCAAAGACACTGCATATTCTGTACATCTGGTTTCCCTCATTGGTACCAGGAAACAGTGGACGGAGAGTGAATAACTCGGCCATGATAGCGCCCATAGCCCACATATCAACCTTAGAACTGTAACAATCTGACCGCAGCATCACTTCAGGAGCGCGATACCAGCGGGTGCTAACATATTGTGTATACGGCGGCTGCGAATCGATTTCTCTTGCAAGACCAAAATCAGCAATCTTAACAACGTCTTCAGTAACCAACAGGTTCTCCGGCTTAAGATCGCGGTGAAAATATCCTTTCTGATGCATGTAAGCAAGACCCTGAAACACCTGACGACACAAGTTCCGAACTTCAACTTCTGAGAACAGGATTTTCCTGTCAGAAATTACCTGATAAAGGTTCTGTTCCATGTACTCGAAAACGAAATACAGAATGCTGTTTTGGCGGACAAGCTCCTTAAGCATCACAATGTTTGGATGATGCAAATTCTGCAAGGACTTCAATTCTCTCAAACTCAAACATTCTTCCCATGAATCATATCTTCTCTTCATCTGCTTAATGGCAACAACTTCACCAGACTCGTTATTAGTCGCCTTCAGGACACTGCCATAGGTTCCCTCCCCAAGTTCTTTCATTAACGTGTACCTTTCCATGGTCCACTATAAGATCCAAACTGTTACTACAAGAAAAATGCTGTAAGACTTACCACTAAGTGCTTAAAAAATAACAAACGCTGAAGGAACTCTTGAAGAACTAATGATTCTTCGAATGGCGACTTCTTGGATTGATTAAAAAACTAGTGGTGGTAGTTTATACCCCATATGGACAAAACCCTGAAAACAAAGCCAACCATCTATTTCTGTGTAAATCTCTAACTAAATGCAACAAGACTGACCACAAAACGCTTCAACAATCAAGAAACCCTAAAGGAACTCGTGAAGGACTAAAAATCCCCCAGATGGCTACTTCTTGGATTGATTAAAGAACCTCGTGGTAGCAATACATACTCAATCCTTGTGTGACAAGGAAAGAAGAAAGGAAAAGGGAGTTTGACTGGTTGGATGCAAGCATATGTTATGTTATTTCACGGGCCAGTGTATATCTCTATTTTATGGGCCAGGGCTAACAGAGTATACGGATAGATGCAGGGACCGATTCAAGAAAACTTCCTAGATTACAGCAAAACACTTGACGTCACTTTGATTAAGATTGGCATTTATAGGAGAATTAAGGTTAAGATTTTATTTTATTTCAATTTGGGTTGTTTTACTTGGGTTGGATTAGTGTTTCAAGACTATAATACTATTTTGATGTTTTAGTTGGGTTGGAGCATTTTGCATA